>NC_143042.1:7367500-7375000 GCF_057628025.1 Oncorhynchus mykiss | reverse complement strand
AATACCAGTGTAGTCAACTGTCTATATGCTAACCTCTCTCACTATGACTGTTACAATACCAGTGTAGTCAACTGTCTATATGCTAACCTCTCTCACTATGACTGTTACAATACAAGTGTAGTCAACTGTCTGTGTTAACCTCTCTCACTATGACTGTTACAATACCAGTGTAGTCAACTGTCTATGTGCTAACCTCTCTCACTATGACTGTTACAATACCAGTGTAGTCAACTGTCTGTGTTAACCTCTCTCACTATGACTGTTACAATACCAGTGTAGTCAACTGTCTATGTGTTAACCTCTCTCACTATGCCTGTTACAATACCAGTGTAGTCAACTGACTGTGTTAACCTCTCTCACTATGACTGTTACAATCCCAGTGTAGTCAACTGTCTATGTGTTAACCTCTCTCACTATGACTGTTACAATACCAGTGTAGTCAACTGTCTATATGCTAACCTCTCTCACTATGACTGTTACAATACCAGTGTAGTCAACTGTCTATATGCTAACCTCTCTCACTATGACTGTTACAATACCAGTGTAGTCAACTGTCTATGTGTTAACCTCTCTCACTATGACTGTTACAATACCAGTGTAGTCAACTGTCTATATGCTAACCTCTCTCACTATGACTGTTACAATACCAGTGTAGTCAACTGTCTATGTGTTAACCTCTCTCACTATGACTGTTACAATACCAGTGTAGTCAACTGTCTATATGCTAACCTCTCTCACTATGACTGTTACAATACCAGTGTAGTCAACTGTCTATATGCTAACCTCTCTCACTATGACTGTTACAATACCAGTGTAGTCAACTGTCTATATGCTAACCTCTCTCACTATGACTGTTACAATACCAGTGTAGTCAACTGTCTATATGCTAACCTCTCTCACTATGACTGTTACAATACCAGTGTAGTCAACTGTCTGTGTTAACCTCTCTCACTATGACTGTTACAATACCAGTGTAGTCAACTGTCTATGTGCTAACCTCTCTCACTATGACTGTTACAATACCAGTGTAGTCAACTGTCTGTGTTAACCTCTCTCACTATGACTGTTACAATACCAGTGTAGTCAACTGTCTATATGTTAACCTCTCTCACTATGACTGTTACAATACCAGTGTAGTCAACTGTCTGTGTAACCTCTCTCACTATGACTGGTACAATACCAGTGTAGTCAACTGTCTGTGTTAACCTCTCTCACTATGACTGTTACAATACCAGTGTAGTCAACTGTCTATATGTTAACCTCTCTCACTATGACTGTTACAATACCAGTGTAGTCAACTGTCTATGTGTTAACCTCTCTCACTATGACTGTTACAATAGCTGTTGTCATGACGTTGGCCTGAGGGGTTGGTTTATTCACATGGAATTGTTGTTCAATTTAAATGTTTGAATATTAAATTATTTGTGATGGGATGAAATGTGATTTTAGCTTCTAAAATGTGACATTTGGGTTTTCATAAGATAGAGCTGCTCAATCAGTGGCCCTCCCCTGTGAAGGGACAAGGGCTATAAAACTTTTCAAACACAGCCTCCCTTTCTATATAAGCCCTTGACGACAACATAACTTCCTGTTCCGAGGATATGAGGGCGACGGTCCTATGTCAGAATGGTTCAGATAATAACTACAGAACGAAGCCAACATCAGCATGAGCTTTGGTTGCGAATGGTATGAACTTTTGAACTCTTATTCACTACAGAAGTGATACCTCCTAGCTGTTGAGTTAGCGACCGCAGCTGCAAACGCAGGTTAGCAAGGAACAGACAGTATCCCGTCTATCACACAGCGACGTTACTACAACGCATCCAATTGACAACCAGAGACATTCTTCAAAGAACAGAGGACTCGGTTTGGCAACACCGCCTTCCATCTACCACCAACCTACTGAAGCGCAGCTCAGAGTAAATATTTATTGCATTTTCCTTTTCCAAATGGGCAGTAATTTAGAGTGCATAAGATACTGTATTTACGATAGCACAGCTTTTTTCCTTTGTTCCTCAGTCTTCCCGCTCTTTCACTCCAACCCAGCCCCTTTTCCTTTGTGTAACAAGCTGTCATATCTGTTCCGCCCGCTAGGGACGTTTTCCTTTATGACGTAATTTATGAAAGTTATAATTAATTGTGTGTATGTGAATTCTGTGTGATTAGTTGGGTTTAATTATTTATTTACTAAATACCTAATTTGTATTGCTGATTCAAATTGTTAGCCAGGGTTCTTGCAGATAACCAAGAATTTACAACTTTCAGATGAGACAGGAGTAAGATGAAGATTAATGTTGACTGCTATGGATGTAAAATACTACTAGGTCTTTAAGAGTTTATTCGGAAGATAACAGCTCTATAAATATTATTTTGTGGTGCCCGACTCTCTAGTTAATTACATTTACATGATTAGCTCAATCAGGTGATATTAATTACAGAGAAATGATTTTATAGAATAGCATGTCATATCACATAATCCGGCATAGCCAAAGACACAACACTGTGTAGTCAACTGCAAACAGGGACAGTGTAACACCCCATGTTTTATATGTCAAAACTCTCACGACCAAAATGTTTTATTAGCAGCCAATGTTTACTTTCTTATTTGGGGCTTTGGCAGTCAACTGAAAAACATGCCAACAGTATTTCTGATTGTCTTCTCAACTCACCATCACTTACATTTAATGTGGGTCTATGACAGTCACATTAGTCTGACATAATGTCTCTCACCAACACTAATGAGATGGGTGTGGCTTAATGCATGATGCATCGGAGCTTCTCAAAGTCAGGAGGCGTGGTTGACAGAGCGCACCTCATCTCTGCTGTCACATCCAACCTGGATCGATATTTGGTTTGAATGCAGACAAAAGCACTGAATCCAGCTTCACACAGATATGAGCTGGCGAAGGGTACATTGAGTTGTAATGCCCTGAGGCAGACAGCAGGGTGTTCCCATTGAGTCAGGAACCAAAACTCCTCCGTAGTGATCTGTGAATGCGTAAACAGCTCTCTATGGTCAGCGCGTGACACTCATTCAGTCACTCATCTGTACAATGTTTTTGTATTTCCTCTATATGCTTCTGTTCCATTTGTTCAGTTTCCCAAATATTGTATGTCTGTTACATTGGCAAGGAGACACATTTATTATTTTCATTACACAGAAAGTCAAGTCCTCTCTCAATGCAAAACATATTTCCAACACTCCCCCTCGATAACCATCCAGCCTCGATTTGAAATAGAACATAGCTATTCTCTGATCCCATATCTCCACATAGTTTTGCGAACAAGTGTGCGCCCAGTGATGTGGTTTGATGTACACTGAACAAAAATATAAACTGAACATGTAAAGTGATGGTCCTATGTTTCACATGCACAAAAATCTTATTTCTCTCAGATTTTGTGTATAAATGTGTTTACGCCCCTGTAATTTCTGTCTGTAATGAAGTCCTTTTGGGTCCACCATGCCTGCGCCCCTGCCTGGTCATGTGAAATCCATAGATTAGGGCCTAATTCATTTATTTCAATGGACATATTTCCTTATATGAACTGTAACTCAGTAAAATCTGTGAAATAGTTGCATGTTGCCTTTATATTTTTGTTCAGTATATCTTCCAATTGAAGTGAACTGCTGCAATATATCTCAGAGTTCTGTGCTCAGCTCTTTTGCTGCCAGTTGTTCTCAGTGTATCATACAATATGTCCATATGGCAGAGGGAGACACATTCCTAACTAGAGTGCAGAGGCCTGCCCGCCGTCCCACCATAGATGGAGCCCCATCTGTGCAAAAGCCCACCAGTAGATCCCATGGAATCAGTTTTTCGTCAAAATAGCCACGCAGCACACTGAACATCCCATGTGCCCCCCGACATGTATAGCGAACAAAAGTCAGGGCCTCACATCTAAAATCCATTTGAAGAACAATAAGCTGGGGAGTTTTTGAGTGGTTCAGTCAGTTTGCTCTTGATTACTAGCAATAGCATCAATTATTTGTTTGACAGCGCTATCTGACAAAGGTATTGATGTGAGTTTTTGGGCCCCTGCCTCCCCACACATTGTTTCACCTTATAAATTGCGGCCGGTAATATCAGAGTCTCTGTAATAGTGTGTGGTTTCATAGCATAGCGAACCTAGCCATTCACCGTGGGAATGATGACCACTGGTCCAATAGGGTTTATCTTGGGGGGCAGGTCTCCACTCACTAACCACTGCTCCAATAGGGTTTATCTTGGGGGGAGGTCCCCATTCACTAACCACTGCTCCAATAGGGTTTATCTTGGGGGGAGGTCTCCATTCACTAAACACTGCTCCAATAGGGTTTATCTTGGGGGGGAGGTCTCCACTCACTAACCACTGCTCCAATAGGGTTTATCTTGGGGGGAGGTCTCCATTCACTAACCACTGCTCCAATAGGGTTTATCTTGGGGGGAGGTCTCCATTCACTAACCACTGCTCCAATAGGGTTTATCTTGGGGGGAGGTCTTCACTCACTAACCACTGCTCCAATAGGGTTTATCTTGGGGGGGGGGGGGGGGGGGGGTCTCCATTCACTAACCACTGGTCCAATAGGGTTTATCTTGGGGGGGAGGTCTCCATTCACTAACCACTGGTCCAATAGGGTTTATCTTGGGGGGGGGGAGGTCTCCATTCACTAACCACTGCTCCAATAGGGTTTATCTTGGGGGGGAGGTCTCCACTTACTAACCACTGCTCCAATAGGGTTTATCTTGGGGGGGGAGGTCTCCACTCACTAACCACTGCTCCAATAGGGTTTATCTTGGGGGGAGGTCTCCATTCACTAACCACTGCTCCAATAGGGTTTATCTTGGGGGGAGGTCTCCACTCACTAACCACTGCTCCAATAGGGTTTATCTTGGGGGGGAGCGGGGGGGGGGGGTCTCCATTCACTAACCACTGGTCCAATAGGGTTTATCTTGGGGGGGAGGTCTCCACTCACTAACCACTGCTCCAATAGGGTTTATCTTGGGGGGAGGTCTCCATTCACTAACCACTGCTCCAATAGGGTTTATCTTGGGGCGGGGGGGTCTTCACTCACTAGCCACTGCTCCAATAGGGTTTATCTAGGGGGGAGGTCTACACTCACTAACCACTGCTCCAATAGGGTTTATCTTGGGGGGAGGTATCAACTCACTAACCACTACTCCAATAGGGTTTATCTTGGGGGGGAGGTCTCCACTCACTAACCACTGCTCCAATAGGGTTTATCTTGGGGGGGGGGGGGGGTCTCCATTCACTAACCACTGGTCCAATAGGGTTTATCTTGGGGGGGGGGGGGTCTCCATTCACTAACCACTGGTCCAATAGGGTTTATCTTGGGTGGGGAGGTCTCCACTCACTAACCACTGCTCCAATAGGGTTTATCTTGGGGGGGAGGTCTCCACTCACTAACCACTGGTCCAATAGGGTTTATCTTGGGGGGGGGTCTCCATTCACTAACCACTGGTCCAATAGGGTTTATCTTGGGGGGGGGGGTCTCCATTCACTAACCACTGGTCCAATAGGGTTTATCTTGGGGGGGGAGGTCTCCACTCACTAACCACTGCTCCAATAGGGTTTATCTTGGGGGGAGGTCTCCATTCACTAACCACTGCTCCAATAGGGTTTATCTTGGGGGGAGGTCTCCATTCACTAACCACTGCTCCAATAGGGTTTATCTTGAGGCGGGGGGGTCTTCACTCACTAGCCACTGCTCCAATAGGGTTTATCTTGGGGGGGAGGTCTCCACTCACTAACCACTGGTCCAATAGGGTTTATCTTGGGGGGAGGTCTACACTCACTAACCACTGCTCCAATAGGGTTTATCTTGGGGGGAGGTATCAACTCACTAACCACTACTCCAATAGGGTTTATCTTGGGGGGAGGTCTCCATTCACTAACCACTGCTCCAATAGGGTTTATCTTGGGGGGGAGGTCTCCACTCACTAACCACTGCTCCAATAGGGTTTATCTTGGGGGGAGGTCTCCATTCACTAACCACTGCTCCAATAGGGTTTATCTTGGGGGGAGGTCTCCACTCACTAACCACTGCTCCAATAGGGTTTATCTTGGGGGGAGGTCTCCATTCACTAACCACTGCTCCAATAGGGTTTATCTTGGGGGGAAGTCTCCACTCACTAACCACTGCTCCAATAAGGTTTATCTTGGGGGGGGGGGGGGGGGGGGGTTTCCATTCACTAACCACTGCTCCAATAGGGTTTATCTTGGGGGGGAGGTCTCCATTCACTAACCACTGGTCCAATAGGGTTTATCTTGGGGGGATCTCCATTCACTAACCACTGCTCCAATAGGGTTTATCTTGGGGGGGAGGTCTCCATTCACTAACCACTGGTCCAATAGGGTTTATCTTGGGGGGGGGGGGGGTCTCCATTCACTAACCACTGCTCCAATAGGGTTTATCTTGGGGGGGAGGTCTCCATTCACTAACCACTGGTCCAATAGGGTTTATCTTGGGGGGATCTCCATTCACTAACCACTGCTCCAATAGGGTTTATCTTGGGGGGGAGGTCTCCATTCACTAACCACTGGTCCAATAGGGTTTATCTTGGGGGGGAGGTCTCCATTCACTAACCACTGGTCCAATAGGGTTTATCTTGGGGGGGGGGGGGGGGGGGGGGGGGGTCTCCACTCACTAACCACTGCTCCAATAGGGTATATCTTGGGGGGAGGTCTCCATTCACTAACCACTGCTACAATAGGGTTTATCTTGGGGGGGTGTCTCCACTCACTAACCACTGCTCCATTAGGGTTTATCTTGGGGGGAGGTCTCCACTCACTAACCACTGCTCTAATTGGGTTTATCTTGGGGGGGGGTCTACACTCACTAATCACTGCTCCAATTGGGTTTATCTTGGGGGGGGGGGGGGGGGGGTCGTAATGAGCCTACTGTACCTAGACAATGCTCTTCAGTCCAGTACTATTATTAAGAAGGAGACTACTCACTCTAGGACGTCTCTGTTGAAGGGCTTCTTGCTGTTTCCCAGGAACTCTCCAATCATCTGCCTGCTCAGGCCCTTCCTCTGAAGCAGGAAGTGAGCCACACCTATGGGCGTGTCCGGGATGAAACCTCGTGAGATCAGGAACTGGAGACCCTTATCAGGGTTACTGACAGAGAAGAATAAAGAGGAGGAGAAATCATGTATTAAAATCCTCTTTATTTGGGTCAATATCATACAGTACACAAATCCTTCACATTTCATGCCCTCACATATAAAGGAGAGAGGGTAGAGAGGGGTAGAGAGAGGAGAGAGGAGGGGGGAAGAGAGAGAAGGGGGATGAGGGAAGAGGCTGGAGGAGATTGTTATACGTGAGACCCCTGCTTGCTAAACAAGTTCCAAAATCACCAAGACTATGAAGATCAAAACAGTCTGGTGATGACAGTCTGGTGTGGAGACTAGCTGTAAAACATGGTGTTAATGACCGTCTGGTGTGGAGACTAGCGGTAAAAGGTGTTAATGACAGTCTGGTGTGGAAGCTATCAGTAAA
>NC_143042.1:7355000-7362500 GCF_057628025.1 Oncorhynchus mykiss | reverse complement strand
TGTATATATGAACAGGATATTAGCCAGGTTAGCTCTTCCTACCATAGTGTGTATATGAACAGGATATTAAGCATATTAGCTCTTCCTACCATAGTGTATATATAAACAGGATATTAAGCATATTAGCTCTTCCTACCATAGTGTATATGAACAGGATATTAAGCATATTAGCTCTTCCTACCATAGTGTATATGAGCAGGATATTAAGCATATTAGCGCTTCCTACCATAGTGTATATGAGCAGGATATTAAGCATATTAGCTCTTCCTACCATAGTGTATATGAGCAGGATATTAAGCATATTAGCTCTTCCTACCATAGTGTATATGAGCAGGATATTAAGCATATTAGCTCTTCCTACCATAGTGTATATGAGCAGGATATTAAGCATATTAGCTCTTCCTACTATAGTGTATATGAGCAGGATATTAAGCATATTAGCTCTTCCTACCATAGTGTATATGAGCAGGATATTAAGCATATTAGCGCTTCCTACCATAGTGTATATAAGCAGGATATTAAGCATATTAGCTCTTCCTACCATAGTGTATATGAGCAGGATATTAAGCATATTAGCTCTTCCTACCATAGTGTATATAAGCAGGATATTAAGCATATTAGCTCTTCCTACCATAGTGTATATGAGCAGGATATTAAGCATATTAGCTCTTCCTACCATAGTGTATATAAGCAGGATATTAAGCATATTAGCTCTTCCTACCATAGTGTATATGAGCAGGATATTAAGCATATTAGCTCTTCCTACCATAGTGTATATGAGCAGGATATTAAGCATATTAGCTCTTCCTACCATAGTGTATATGAGCAGGATATTAAGCATATTAGCTCTTCCTACCATAGTGTATATGAGCAGGATATTAAGCATATTAGCTCTTCCTACCATAGTGTATATAAGCAGGATATTAAGCATATTAGCTCTTCCTACCATAGTGTATATGAGCAGGATATTAAGCATATTAGCTCTTCCTACCATAGTGTATATGAGCAGGATATTAAGCACATTAGCTCTTCCTACCATAGTGTATATGAGCAGGATATTAAGCATATTAGCTCTTCCTACCATAGTGTATATGAGCAGGATATTAAGCATATTAGCTCTTCCTACCATAGTGTATATGAGCAGGATATTAAGCATATTAGCTCTTCCTACCATAGTGTATATGAGCAGGATATTAAGCACATTAGCTCTTCCTACCATAGTGTATATGAGCAGGATATTAAGCATATTAACTCTTCCTACCATAGTGTATATGAGCAGGATATTAAGCATATTAGCTCTTCCTACCATAGTGTATATAAGCAGGATATTAAGCATATTAGCTCTTCCTACCATAGTGTATATAAGCAGGATATTAAGCATATTAGCTCTTCCTACCATAGTGTATATGAGCAGGATATTAAGCATATTAGCTCTTCCTACCATCGTGTATATGAGCAGGATATTAAGCATATTAGCTCTTCCTACCATAGTGTATATGAGCAGGATATTAAGCATATTAGCTCTTCCTACCATAGTGTATATGAGCAGGATATTAAGCATATTAGCTCTTCCTACCATAGTGTATATGAGCAGGATATTAAGCATATTAGCTCTTCCTACCATAGTGTATATATAAATAGGATATTAAGCATATTAGCTCTTCCTACCATAGTGTATATGAGCAGGATATTAAGCATATTAGCTCTTCCTACCATAGTGTATATGAGCAGGATATTAAGCACATTAGCTCTTCCTACCATAGTGTATATGAGCAGGATATTAAGCATATTAGCTCTTCCTACCATAGTGTATATAAGCAGGATATTAAGCATATTAGCTCTTCCTACCATAGTGTATATAAGCAGGATATTAAGCATATTAGCTCTTCCTACCATAGTGTATATATAAATAGGATATTAAGCATATTAGCTCTTCCTACCATAGTGTATATGAGCAGGATTGTCACAATCGTTATAAGGAGTGGACCAAGATGCAGCGTGGTATGTTTCCATCCTTTATTTTGGAATATAAAACTTTAAAGAATAAATGAAATGTGAAGCTAATATAATGCTCACATGCAACTATACATAGACAAGATCCCACAAAGCACAATGGGAAAATGGCTACCTAAATAACAACGATAAACAGCTGCCTCTGATTGGGAACCATCCTAGGCCAACATAGAAATATAATTCACCAAATAACCCACCCTTAAATCACACACCGACCTAACCAACATAGAGAATAAAAGCTCTCTATGGTCAGGGCGTGACAAGGATATTAGCCAGGTTAGCTCTTCCTACCATAGGGTATACATAAACAGGATATTAACATATTAGCTCTTCCTACCATCGGGTATACATAAACAGGATATTAAGCATATTAGCTCTTCCTACCATCGGGTATACATAAACAGGATATTAAGCATATTAGCTCTTCCTACCATAGTCTATACAGACAGGATATTAGCCAGGTTAGCCAAATTAGCTTTCCTTAGCATAATACACGAGATACTACTAGCCAGGTTAGCTGAATTAGCTCAACAAACCATACCTCTGCATTTGAGGGGAGAGTGAGATAAGGACAAAATAAAAATGGATGCGCCTTCTGTCAATGACATAACTTATCCGTATTTTTTAGAAACTGCACGGTTGGTTAGGGGCTCGTAAGTAAGTATTTCACTGTAAGTAAGTTGTATTCGGCGCATGTGACTCATACAATTAGTTTCACTTGATTTCACTTGATTTGATAACTAAGGTTAAATTCCCTGGTTTTCCAGAAATACTGGTTGGAGGATTCCTAATTTCCTGCTTATTCCTTCCTGATTCCGGGATCCTCCAACCATGCTTTCGGAAAAACTAGGGAGTTTATTGAAAGTTCCTGAAATTTTGAGAAATACTTTTTGGAGAATGAGTGTTAGCTGAGCCCTGTCAGACACTGTGATGATAGGGCATTTTTGAGCAGGCATATGCACCTGGAGTCTCCCGTGACTCAGCACTCAGCTCCGAGGACCCCTCGTCTGCCACTCATTCCACCACACTGCACCATTACTTCCATCCCAACGAACATTCATTACGAGTTAGGAGTTAGGAACATCCAGTATGTTGAATACTTCTGATATTTTGGATGTGGGAAAGAATCGCACTAGCGAGGGAGGGAGGGGGAAAATATGCTGCTTCAACCCAATGTTCTCAAAACTTTTCAGGACATTTCCCATGGCCCGAATTCCCTCAGTGGCCTGGAACTTTTAATTACATCCTCCACTTGCAACGGAATTGCTAATGAGGAATTCTGGCCTTGGACGGTTGCCATTATTCTTAGGATCCACCCCTTTTGTACTCTGACTGATTGGTTCCATCTAGGCAGTCAATGGCCTTTTTCACTCTTAATATCTACAGATGGAGAATAGCCCGAACCATTATCTTCAAAGAGGGGTAGCCCGGGCCCTTGAGGATACTCCCATGGTAGGAGGTTAATTTCGTGTCAAGTCTTCTCCTTTCAGAGATATTTCCAGGTGTGCTGTTTACTCCCCCCCACTGCTCCCCCCCTACAGCCGCCCCCTGCCGTGTACCCATCATGCATCTGTCTGACACTTGTCTTGGGAGTCCTTATCTGGGCTTGACTTAGTCACTTTTCACTAGGCAGAGTGAATGGCAGAACGGCAATTGAATTCTAAAACGGACTGAGCAGTCAAAAGGAAAAAGCAGCAGAATTGAAATGGAAAATGTCTCTTATGCTGCATGGGAGGAGAGGCTGAGCTGAGGATTGGGCATGGTGGCGGAGCTGAGGAGTGGTGGCTGAGCTGAGGAGTGGGCATGGTGGCTGAGCTGAGGAGTGGGCATGGTGGCTGAGCTGAGGAGTGGGCATGGTGGCTGAGCTGAGGAGTGGGCATGGTGGCTGAGCTGAGGAGTGGGCATGGTGGCTGAGCTGAGGAATGGGCATGGTGGCTGAGCTGAGGAGTGGGCATGGAGGCTGAGCTGAGGAGTGGGCATGGTGGCTGAGCTGAGGAGTGGGCATGGTGGCTGAGCTGAGGAGTGGGCATGGAGGCTGAGCTGAGGAGTGGGCATGGTGGCTGAGCTGAGGAGTGGGCATGGAAGCTGAGCTGAGGAGTGGGCATGGTGGCTGAGCTGAGGAGTGGGCATGGTGGCTGAGCTGAGGAGTGGGCATGGTGGCTGAGCTGAGGAGTGGGCATGGAGGCTGAGCTGAGGAGTGGGCATGGTGGCTGAGCTGAGGAGTGGGCATGGTGGCTGAGCTGAGGAGTGGGCATGGTGGCTGAGCTGAGGAGTGGGCATGGTGGCTGAGCTGAGGAGTGGGCATGGTGGCTGAGCTGAGGAGTGGGCATGGTGGCTGAGCTGAGGAGTGGGCATGGAGGCCTGAGCTGAGGAGTGGGCATGGAGGCTGAGCTGAGGAGTGGGCATGGAGGCTGAGCTGAGGAGTGGGCATGGTGGCTGAGCTGAGGAGTGGGCATGGTGGCTGAGCTGAGGAGTGGGCATGGTGGCTGAGCTGAGGAGTGGGCATGGAGGCTGAGCTGAGGAGTGGGCATGGTGGCTGAGCTGAGGAGTGGGCATGGTGGCTGAGCTGAGGAGTGGGCATGGAGGTTGAGCTGAGGAGTGGGCATGGTGGCTGAGCTGAGGAGTGGGCATGGTGGCTGAGCTGAGGAGTGGGCATGGTGGCTGAGCTGAGGAGTGGGCATGGAGGCTGAGCTGAGGAGTGGGCATGGAGGCTGAGCTGAGGAGTGGGCATGGAGGCTGAGCTGAGGAGTGGGCATGGTGGCTGAGCTGAGGAGTGGGCATGGTGGCTGAGCTGAGGAGTGGGCATGGTGGCTGAGCTGAGGAGTGGGCATGGTGGCTGAGCTGAGGAGTGGGCATGGTGGCTGAGCTGAGGAGTGGGCATGGTGGCTGAGCTGAGGAGTGGGCATGGTGGCTGAGCTGAGGAGTGGGCATGGTGGCTGAGCTGAGGAGTGGGCATGGTGGCTGAGCTGAGGAGTGGGCATGGAGGCTGAGCTGAGGAGTGGGCATGGAGGCTGAGCTGAGGAGTGGGCATGGAGGCTGAGCTGAGGAGTGGGCATGGAGGATGAGCTGAGGAGTGGGCATGGTGGCTGAGCTGAGGAGTGGGCATGGAGGCTGAGCTGAGGAGTGGGCATGGAGGCTGAGCTGAGGAGTGGGCATGGAGGATGAGCTGAGGAGTGGGCATGGTGGCTGAGCTGAGGAGTGGGCATGGAGGCTGAGCTGAGGAGTGGGCATGGTGGCTGAGCTGAGGAGTGGGCATGGAGGCTGAGCTGAGGAGTGGGCATGGTGGCTGAGTTGAATGCAGAGGGAAGTGTTCAGTGCTGCTGAATTAAAAGCATATAACAGAAGGGGCTCCTTTTACTCTGCCACAGATCCTGAATTCTTCTGCACACTACCCTATAACACCAGTAGTAACTGGGAATCTCAAACTTGCTAATGACTTGAGTCTCATGTAGATGGGCAACGCAGAGATGGTGTTATATGGAAATATCCTGCAAGAACTTCAACATTACCATATATTAAATGCATGATCATTCACACTCGATTTGTGTTGAGACATCTTTGATACCGGAGATCTCGTCAGCATATGACTGAAGTATTCTTGAAGGAGGATTTGAACACTGATTCAAAAGGGAGATGTTTGGTCACAGTTGCCAAGCATCCTTATCATCTGTAATCTATGTGTATTCAGTATGACATAATAACACTAGGAGGTGCAAAACACAGAAGAAGCTATTTTATGAGTAATCACAAAATGGATGTCAGATTAGCATAATTGGGTGTGTGCATGTATCTCATGAATTAATGTGCTTTAAAGGTATGCCTAGGATAATCTTTGTTTCATCCGTATACTTTCAAAAGACATCAGTTGGGGGAATATAGGATTTTCATACGATCTATGGAGCTGAAATCGCTTTAAACATCCATCAGAATGTTCATATAAATAACATGAATAATTAACAAGGTGCTGGGAATAGTTTCAGATGAGTAAACTCAGAACAACCTTACAAATACTGTTCTCTCTCTATCTCTCTATCTCTCTTGCTCTCTCTCTCTCTGGATTTATCTCATTTAGTCTTTCCTATGCGTTTTGAGGAGGAGGAGAGGCGAGAGGATGTGAATCTACGAAAGATGATTTGAAAATGTGCCTCTTTCTCTCCCCCTCTCTTTTTATCCCACTCCTTCCATGCAAGTTGTTTCATTCTTTCCCTCTGTCATTCTCATTCTATCATTTGTTCACATGTTAATTTCACTCTTTTCATTCTATCCCACATTCTGTAGTCTCTCATTCTCTCTCTCGTACATTCTCCTTCTCTCATTCTCTCTCTCGTTCTTTCTCCCCCTCTCATTCTCTCTCTCGTACTTTCTCCTTCTCTCATTCTCTCTCTCGTTCTTTCTCCCCTTTTCATTCTCTCTCTCTTTCTTTCTCCCTCTCTCATTCACTCTCTCGTTCTTTGTCCCTCTCTCTGGGAGATACAGTGTAAATGAGAGGAGCCCTAGACACCTCTTCATCCTGTTCCCCCCTCCTCAAACAGCAGAGAAAGTGCTGGTCCAGCTCTTTTAGTCTGTCTGGAGAGCCCCATTAAAGCCTTCTGATCTCACGTGGGTTTTTTACAAAGACACCAGCACTTAGTGTGTGTGTGTATGTATATTTGCACGTGTGTGTATTTGTGTGTGTAATTGTGTGTGTGTGGGTGTGTGTATTTGTGTGTGTGTGTGGGTACAGTGCATTTGGGAAGTATTCAGACCCCTTGACTTATTCCACATTTTGTTACGTTACCTTATTCTAAAATGGATTACATTGTTTTTTCCCTCATCAATCTACACACAATACCACATAATGACAAAGCGAAAACAGTCTTTTTTTAGTAATTTTGCTAAGATATATATTTTTAAATATCACATTTACATATGTATTTAGACCCTTTACTCAGTACTTTGTTGAAGCACCTTTGGTAGCGATTACAGCCTCGCGTCTTCTTGGTTATGACGCTACAAGCTTGGCATGCTTCTAAACAGCTTCTACCCCCAAGCCATAAGACTCCTGAACATCTAATCAAATGGTCACCCAGACTATTTTCACTGCCCCACCCCCCCCCTTTTACACCGCTGCTATTCTCTGTTGTTATCATCTACGCATAGTCACTTAATAACTCTACCTACATACACATATAGTCTCGCTCTTGTTATTTTACTGCTGCTCTTTAATTACTTGTTACTTGTATTTCTTATTCTTATCCATACGTTTTTAAACGGCATTGTTGGTTAGGGGCTCGTAAGTCAGCATTTCACTGAAAGGTCTACAGCTGTTGTAGTCGGCGCATGTGACTAATAACATTTGATTTGATTTGACACCTGTATTTGGGGAGTTTCTCCCATTCCTCTCTGCAGATCTTCTCAAGCTCTGTCAGGTTGGATGGGGAGCGTCGCTGCAGAGCTATTTTCAGGTATCTCCGGAGATGTTCGATTAGGTTCAAGTCCAGGATCTGG
>NC_143042.1:7287500-7350000 GCF_057628025.1 Oncorhynchus mykiss | reverse complement strand
TGAACAAGATGCTGTCTCTACACACCAGCATCCACATGTACAAAGACATGCCCTGAATACGTCTGCTTTAAATTGCCAAAAATACAATGAATGTGATACTTTCCAATCAAATAAGGCTGCAGTTACTCCAAATGACAAGAGGTGACCATGACGACCTTTCAAACACAATGACATTGATAGGATCTAATGCAAATGGACATGAACCTGAACATGTAAACGTTAAGGTCACAAAAATGGGACGGACAATTTAACACTCCCTCAACACAAAAAAATGGTCAGTAGAGAGGAAAAATATTGGACACCTGAACATTTACTCAGAGCAAAGAAAAGTAATGGTGGGTGACAAGACGCCGCAAATGTAGCACCTACGAGACCCATAATCCTTTTGGTGTACAGAAGGATCAATCAGCACGGAGAGAGAGGCTGCCCTACCACTTTGAAGATTCAAAATATTTTTATTGTGAAACGAACAAGAAATAAGACAACAAAAATTGAAAACTTGAACGTGCATAACTATTCTATAATTTCCCTGTAATTAGCGCCCCTTATCATTCCTTCAATTCTGACGAGTTTCCCAGTCCCTGCCAATGAAAAACATCCTCACAGCATGATGCTGCCACCACCATGCTTCACTGTGGGGATGGTGTTCTCTGGGTAATGAATGGTGTTGTGTTTGCTCCAGACGTAGAGTTTTCCTTGATGGCCAAAAAGCTCAATTTTAGTCTCATCTGACCAGAGTAACTTCTTTCATATGTTTGTGGAGTCTCCCACATGCCTTTTGGCAAACACCAAACATGTTTGCTTATTTTTTTCTGGACACTCTTCCGTAAAGCCCAGCTCTGTGGAGTGTACGGCTTAAAGTGGTCCTATGGACAGATACTCCAATCTCCGCTGTAGTGCTTTGCAGCTCCTTCAGGTTTATCTTTGGTCTCTTTGTTGCCTCTCTGACTAATGCCCTCCTTGCCTGGTCCGTGAGTTTTGGTGGGCGGCCCTCTCTTGACAGGTTTGTTGTGGTTCCATATTCTTCCCATTTTTTTTTTTTACAATGGATTTAATGGTGCTCTGTGGGATGTTCAAAGTTTCTGATATTTTTTTATAACCCAACCCTGATCTGTACTTCTCCACAACTTTGTCCCTGACCTGATTGGAGAGCTCCTTGGTCTTCATAGTGCCGCTTGCATGGTGGTGCCCCTTGCTTAGTGGTGTTGCAGACTCTGGGGCCTTCAGAACAGGTGTATATATACTGTGATCATGTGACAGATCATGTGACACTTAGATTGCACACAGGTGGACTTTATTTAACTAATCATGTGACTTCTGAAGGTAATTGATTGCGCCAGATATTATTTAGGGGCTCCATAGCAAAGGGGGTGAATGCATGCACCACTTTTCGTTTTTGAATTTTTTTGAATTTTTTGAAACAAGTAATTTTCTTCATTTCACTTCACCAATTTGGACTATTTTGTGTACGTCATCACATGAAATCCAAATAAAAATAAATTTAAATTACAGGTTGTAATACAACAAAATAGGAAAAACGCCAAGGAGGGTGAATACTTTTGCAAGGCACTGTAATATTATAATATTAGTGGGTGCTTGTATTTGTCCTATGTCACAGGTACAAGTGTGTATTACACACATGTGAATTGGAAATATATTTTTTGCTGTCGCAATTCCCCCTGAAATAGCCTCGGAGAGGGGGGTCACAGATACGGTCTTCAGCAGCATGGTATTATACAGTATAGTAGAGTGGGGTCACAGATACGGTCTTCAGCAGCATGGTATTATACAGTATAGTAGAGTGGGGTCACAGATACGGTCTTCAGCAGCATGGTATTATACAGTATAGTAGAGTGGGGTCACAGATACGGTCTTCAGCAGCATGGTATTATACAGTATAGTAGAGTGGGGTCACAGATACGGTCTTCAGCAGCATGGTATTATACAGTATAGTAGAGTGGGGTCACAGATACGGTCTTCAGCAGCATGGTATTATACAGTATAGTAGAGTGGGGTCACAGATACGGTCTTCAGCAGCATGGTATTATACAGTATAGCAGAGTGGGGTCACAGATACGGTCTTCAGCAGCATGGTATTATACAGTATAGTAGAGTGGGGTCACAGATACGGTCTTCAGCAGCATGGTATTATACAGTATAGTAGAGTGGGGTCACAGATACGGTCTTCAGCAGCATGGTATTATACAGTATAGTAGAGTGGGGTCACAGATACGGTCTTCAGCAGCATGGTATTATACAGTATAGTAGAGTGGGGTCACAGATACGGTCTTCAGCAGCATGGTATTATACAGTATAGTAGAGTGGGGTCACAGATACGGTCTTCAGCAGCATGGTATTATACAGTATAGTAGAGTGGGGTCACAGATACGGTCTTCAGCAGCATGGTATTATACAGTATAGTAGAGTGGGGTCACAGATACGGTCTTCAGCAGCATGGTATTATACAGTATAGTAGAGTGGGGTCACAGATACGGTCTTCAGCAGCATAGTATTATACAGTATAGTAGAGTGGGGTCACAGATACGGTCTTCAGCAGCATGGTATTATACAGTATAGTAGAGTGGGGTCACAGATACGGTCTTCAGCAGCATGGTATTATACAGTATAGTAGAGGGGGGTCACAGATACGGTCTTCAGCAGCATGGTATTATACAGTATAGTAGAGTGGGGTCACAGATACGGTCTTCAGCAGCATGGTATTTTACAGTATAGTAGAGTGGGGTCACAGATACGGTCTTCAGCAGCATGGTATTATACAGTATAGTAGAGTGGGGTCACAGATACGGTCTTCAGCAGCATAGTATTATACAGTATAGTAGAGTGGGGTCACAGATACGGTCTTCAGCAGCATGGTATTATACAGTATAGTAGAGTGGGGTCACAGATACGGTCTTCAGCAGCATGGTATTATACAGTATAGTAGAGTGGGGTCACAGATACGGTCTTCAGCAGCATGGTATTATACAGTATAGTAGAGTGGGGTCACAGATACGGTCTTCAGCAGCATGGTATTATACAGTATAGTAGAGTGGGGTCACAGATACGGTCTTCAGCAGCATGGTATTATACAGTATAGTAGAGTGAGGTCACAGATACGGTCTTCAGCAGCATGGTATTATACAGTATAGTAGAGTGGGGTCACAGATACGGTCTTCAGCAGCATGGTATTATACAGTATAGTGGAGTGGGGTCACGGCCAGGGTCTTCAGCAAGAGATGCTGATAGTAAATGATCTTGACAGAAAAAAAGGCATATTTAGGAGAGGGAGAAAAATGTGTTACTATCTGTCTCATATCTGTGTGGCCAAAACGTTCATTGTCAATAAATCAGAACCACTATCTGTGGGTGCAATTGAGATGCACTCTACTCTCTCTTCTACACTGAATAACCTGAAAGCTATTAATTGTGCCTGGAAATAAACGACTGTGAGATAAAAAGGCAGTTCTGATTTGATTTGGGTAGGGATAAAAAAAATGCATGGAACCTTTACCAACTCTCTTCACAGAACAATCAAATTCTATATATTTCTTGAGTTTCTTTGCATGTGATGGCTGTGGCAATCTCTGGCCTATGGATGTGTCAGTTATACCCTCTTCAGTTAAACTGTGTCAACCCTTTACACTATCCCTATGGGTTTATCTCTCCAATGTTCTCTGAGAACATAAAAAATGTGGTGCTATATCTTGTCACAAGGTTTCTCGACATATGTCTGCTCAGTTGAGGACTTGAACCGAGGACAGGATCCGAAATATATATGGACTGAGTCCGTTCACGTCAAATATCCCCCCTGTGGCTCAAATGCAATTGGGCAAATGGTTTTAGAAGGGATTGCGGGGCCACCAGGAGATCAACGTGATACTTTCAACTACTACTCCGCAGTCCCAAGCAAAGTCACCTGCATCCTATAGACTTCTATGGGGAAGAACAGATAGCCATGCAATAATGCACACTAGGCTTTGCAATTTGCGATAAGTGGGGTGGCTGCAGCATGATGCAATCTCAGCCCATTGTCATTTGGAGAACTCCATCCCTTAGAAAGGCTCTTTAGAAAACCGAAATGACACTGAGAAATCCATCTTATCTGATCCCTTTTACATTGCACTGCAGCGAGGCCTCTGTGAGAAAGGGAAGAGATGTTGGGAGAATATTAAAGTCTTTCTGAATGAGCCTGGCCCTTTAAGCTACAGTCTATAGTCTCTGTGAGGCATCTCAGAATGAGAACATCACTTTCTCTTCCCGCAGACCGGTATTGGACCTTGCCTTGAATATTCATCACTTTTTATCTATCTGGAATGTTCAGACAGACGGAACTTTGAGTACACACTCAATATGACAAAATCAGCTTCGTCACTCTGCTGACTTCGTCTGGACGGAATGGGTAGGCTTTAAAAAACAGAGTTAAGGTAATAACCACAACCCATCCCTCAGAAAGTTGTCACTCGTCAAAACGAATGACAGAAATAATGTCTGAGGCAGAGGTAGCCTTGGATCTGAGCCGGGAGCTGGGAGGGGGCTCCCTTTGATTAAAGGCGTCAGTTTGGCTTGTTTGTTTTGCCTTCAGAATGAGTTGGTAGGGGACGGCGCATAAAGAATTTAGGTCCCATCACAGCTTTACCTGAGCCTGTATCTCTCTGGTACATTCTGCCATCTCCATTAGACACTGAAAGCCTGGGTGAGCAGGAGAGAGAGAAGGTGGGATGGAGGGGGAAGGTGGGTAGTGGAACTAAAAGAGGTAGACTGAGAGGCAATGGAGATATGGTAGAGCAGGGCTCTCCAACCCTGTTCCTGGAGAGCTACCATCCTGTAGGTTTTCACTCCAACCCTGTTCCTGGAGAGCTACCATCCTGTAGGTTTTCACTCCAACCCTGTTCCTGGAGAGCTACCATCCTGTAGGTCTTCACTCCAACCCTGTTCCTGGAGAGCTACCATCCTGTAGGTTTTCACTCCAACTGTGTTCCTGGAGAGCTATCATCCTGTAGGTTTTCACTCCAACTCTGTTCCTGGAGAGCTACCATCCTGTAGGTTTTCACTCCAACCCTGTTCCTGGAGAGCTAACATTCTGTAGGTTTTCACTCCAACTCTGTTCCTGGAGAGCTACCATTCTGTAGGTTTTCACTCCAACCCTGTTCCTGGAAAGCTACCCTCCTGTAGGTTTTAACTCCAACCCTGTTCCTGGAGAGCTACCATCCTGTAGGTTTTCACTCCAACCCTGTTCCTGGAGAGCTACCCTCCTGTAGGTTTTAACTCCAACCCTGTTCCTGGAGAGCTACCCCCCACATAGGTTTTAACTCCAACCCTATTCCTGGAGAGCTACCATCCTGTAGGTTTTCACTCCAACCTTGTTCCTGGAGAGCTACCCTCCTGTAGGTTTTCACTCAAACCTTGTTCCTGGAGAGCTACCCTCCTGTAGGTTTTCACTCCAACTCTGTTCCTGGAGAGCTACCATCCTGTAGGTTTTCACTCCAACTCTGTTCCTGGAGAGCTACCATCCTGTAGGTTTTCACTCCAACCTTGTTCCTGGAGACCTACCATCCTGTAGGTTTTCACTTCAACCTTGTTCCTGGAGAGATACCCTCCTGTAGGTTTTCACTCCAACCCTGTTCCTGGAGAGCTACCCTCCTGTATGTTTGAACCCAAACCTTGTTCCTGGAGAACTACCGTCCTGTAGGATTTCACTCCAACCCTCATCTAGCGCACTTCATTCTAATAATTAGCTGGTTGATAAACGGAATCAGGTTAGTTACAACTGGGGATGGAGTGAAAACCTACAGGAGGGTAACTCTCCAGGAACAGTTTTGAAAACTCTTCAAAGAAAAATCCAGAAATATTTATTTTAAAAATGCTGAGGTGACACCGATCTAACATGAGGCAAAAGGTATTTTGGGGTTATAATATGGTTTGATAACCAAACGTTACACACTAGGGGGTCAAAGGGCGAGAACCAATTGGACTTTATAGGACAGACAGAATTCACACACAACCAGGCCTTTGACCTGATGAGCGTATGGAGTTGTTGGTGATGAATTGAAACAAGACCAGTCTGTGTATGAGAGATGGGACTCTGCCTCTTTGCCACTGAAATATTAATACCCCAAGGCTTGCAGAAATAGCGCATTCAGAGTTTGTTTTTGGGGGGGATGTTTATGCCAGGAATGAAAATGGTTTCCAATATTAAAGGTCAGACTTTCTATGGGGAACAATCTGTTTTTTTGAAGTGCTATTTTTTGTTCTGGCTTATCAGATCTGGCTATTCAGAGAAATGTGCTATGGATGGTATCTCTTGGCCTTCTCCCTGGCTGCATTCATCTGGGTGAATAGTCTCCAAGGACGAGCTGGCATTCACAGTCTGTCACGCAACCCATTCACTTCATCTCACCAAATGTCACGATACAGGTGGACAACAAAATGAACACGTACGCAAACCCAGCCTGAAGTCAATTATGAGCCAAACACACTTCAGGGATTTTGAAGAATTTTGTGTTCAGAAAAAGGTATCCTCAGTTGAATTTGTTCGTTCATCGTTTTCATTGACGTTTAGCTTAGTGACCCATGTATATTTATGAGTGTCACCCTCAAATTGAGTTCTGGCACAGAGATTAAATAGCAGATGATTACATTTGCATGCAGAAAACACATAGTTGAGAGGGCACGACTAATGCTACCTCCTAATTATAAGCTCATTCATGTCAGGTCAGTTAATTTGCACCAGGAAAATTGTCAACTTTACATGATTATGGTGTTATACTGTGCTTTGTAACAGAAAAAGGGCTACAGCTAATTCTGAGGAATAGAGCATCAATCAGAACAGCTCTTACTGTTTATCAGGAATGGAGATTCATTTGGTGCCCACAACGTAAGAGAGTCAGGCGATAACCTACAGTAGGTCAAGCACAGGAGATTGGTGGCATCTTAATTGGGGATGACGGGCTCGTGGTAATGGCTGGAGCACTGAGGTCGAGTAAGTAGTTGACTTATTGAGCATCTTCAACCCTTTGAGGTTTATTAACCTTTGTTGGGAGAGGCAGTTGGAGATTCTACGTTCACTTCTCAAAAGGCATGAAGTGTGACAGTTCAACCGACGCAAAAAGCTGGCAGAAGATAAAAAAGGAACTTGACAGGATTCCATCGACCCGTCTTTCAAAACATTTCATCTCTAGAGTATTGAATACGGGACACGATCAGTTTTCACTGCTCTCAGCATACCCAGCCAACGGTGTGATAAAATGTGCTAATCCACCCATTTTTAAGCATCAGCAGTTTAAAGACGCTCGGGTAAACATATTGAACTTTGAGACACGGAGTGCCTCTACCCCTCAACAAAAAAATCTGCCTTAAAAAGTTGGGTTGATGTGGATTACTTAGCTCGCATTTCCATAATGGCGTTGTGAGATGTATTGCTCATAAATATCCCCTCTCTCTGGTGGAGGTTTGGAGTGTGATTATGAGGGAACACAGGCAGTCTGATAACATCCCTCACCCCGCCGCTGAGAAACATTACAGAGATAAATGTAGTTTGATTAATGAGGCTCGAATCCAATGCTTTCTCAAGAAGGAATCTGCGGAACAAAAAGGCAATTATGGGCCCAGAGACAAAATTGAGGGAATTCGACAAATGGGACTCAGGAAAAAGCCGATAGAGGAGGGAGCCTTCATCAACCAGCCTATCAACTGGGACACTTGTACAACTAATGCTATTAGACCAATGGTTCTTTTACAGGACTGACTGGACCCACAGTTTTTACTTGCAATGAGCTCTTCACTGCCGATACAACCTACAGAGCAGGCTATGCTGCGTAAATGTATTCTGTATAAAATCACATTGTGGTTTAATCACATTACTTACATTGCCAAATACCAAAATGTTGGTTCTGAAAAAAACGTTTACGTTAAATATAGAGAGAGCAATATACTATGGCATTTATCCTATGAAAACTCTCTACGTGAGCACATACAGTTGAAGTCGGAAGTTTACATACACCTTAGCCAAATACATTTAAACTCAGTTTTTCACAATTCCTGAATCCTTCAACAAGCTTCCCACAATAACTTGGGTGAATTTTGGCCCATTCCTCCTGACAGAGCTGGTGTAACTGACTCAGGTTTAGTGGCCTCCCTGCTCGCTCGCACATGCTTTTTCAGTTCTGCCCACAAATTTTCTATGGGATTGAGGTTAGGGCTTTGTGATGGCCACTCCAACACCTTGACTTTGTTGTCCTTAATTAAGCCATTTTGCTACAACTTTGGAAGTATGCTTGGTGTCATTGTCTATTTGGAAGACCCATTTGCGACCAAGCTTTAACTTCCTGACTGATGTCTTGAGATGTTGCTTCGATATATCCACATAATTTTCCTTCCTCATGAAGCTATCTATTTTGTGAAGTGCACCAGTCCCTCCTGCAGCAAAGCAGCCCCACAACATGATGCTGCCACCCCCGTGCTTCAAGGTTGGGATGGTGTTCTTCGGCTTGCAAGCCTCTCCTTTATTCCTCCAAACATAATGATGTTCATTTTGGCCAAAAAGTCATATTTTTGTTTCATCAGACCGGAGGACATTTCTCCAAAAAATACAATCTTTGTGCCCATGTGCAGTTGCAAACCGTATTCTGGCTTTTTTATGGCGGTTTTGGAGCAGTGGCTTCTTCCTTGTTGAGCGGCCTTTCAGGTTATGTCAATTTAGGACTAGTTTTACTGTGGATATAGATACTTTTGTACATGTTTCCTCCAGCATCTTCACAAGGTACTTTCCTGTTGCTCTGGGATTGATTTGCACATTTTGCACCAAAGTACGTTCATCTCTAGCTCCTAAGGATGAACCAGACTTGTGGAGGTCTACAATGTTTTTCCTGAGGTCTTGGCTGATTTCTTTTGATTTTCCCATGATGTCAAGCAAAGAGACACTGAGTTTGAAGGTAGGCCTTGAAAAACATCACCAGGTACACCTCCAATTGACTCAAATTATGTCAATTAGCCTGTCAGAAGCTTCTAAAGCCATGACATCATTTTCTGGAATTTTCCATGCTGTTTAAAGGCACAGTCAACTTAGTGTATGCAGACTTCTGACCCACAGGAATTGTGATACAGTGAATTATAAGTTAAATAATCTATCTGTAAACAATTGTTGGAAAAATGACTTGTGTCATGCACAAAGTAGATGTCCTAACCGACTTGCCAAAACTATAGTTTGTTGATAAGAAATTTGTGGAGTGGTTGAAAAACAAGTTTTAATGACTACAAGCTAAGTGTATGTAAGCTTCCGACTTCACCTGTATAAACAGCCTTAGGGGCTGTTGCTGCAGTACTCAAGGATGAGGGGGAGTAGGGTTGAAATAGGGGAGAGGATGAGGGTGATAAGGGGTGAATTAGGGCGACTAACTGTAAGTCGCTCTGGTTAACCTCTCTGCGAGTAAGGCTAGTTTCCTGAATTTCCGCCTGTCTGACGTGCCCAAAATAAACTGCCTGTTCCTCGGGCCCAGAAGCTAGGATATGCACATAATTGGTAGGATTGGATAGAAAACACTCTGCAGTTTCTAGAAACTGTTTAAAAAATGTCTGTCAGTATAACAGAACTGATATAGCAGGCGAAAACCTGAGGAAAATGTATCCGTAAAAAAAAATTGTTGAGCTTGGAATGACTTCCAATGCAATGCTATTGAAAGATCTTATTTCCGCCTCCTAGACTGCAGTTCCTATGGCTTCCACTAGATGTCAACAGTCTTTATACAAGGTTTAAGACTTGTTTTTTTGAAAAATTAAGTATTTGTTGTCGTTCCAAGTTGAGCACCAGGGCAAAAGTAGTATTTTTTCAAGCGTGAATGTGGGCGCACTCTTCGTTCTTTTCCTTTGCTATTGAACATACTATTCTCCGTCTGAAATATTATCCTTTATTTAGATATTAGACAATTAATAAAAAACATAGTTTGGACAAACTTTGCTGGTAACATTTTGGAATCCTTTGTATGCATGTTGAAAGACTGGATTATTGAATTCGTTTTTGGGATATAAAGAAGAACTTTATTGAACAAAACGACCATTCATTGTGTAGCTGGGACCCTTGGGATTGCAACCAGAGAAATATCTCCAAAGGTAAGTGATTTATTTTATCGCTATTTATGATTTTGTGTTGCTAGTGGTGGTTTGAAAGATATGTTGACATGGGGCTCTGTCCTCAGACAATCAAATGCTATGCTTTCGCCGTAAAGCCTTTTTTGAAATTTGACAACGCAGTTAGATTACCAAGGTTCTAAGCTAAAGAATCATGTATGACATTTGTATTTTCATGAATGTTTAATATTCTGATTTTGTATTTTGAATTTGGTGAGCTCCGATTTCACCGGATTTTGTCGAATTTGATCCCGCTAGCGATCTTCGCGCTAAGAGGATAAGAGTGTCTGATAAATGACTAACACGTAAATTAAGGCACTGTATATGGTTCAGCAAGTTGTTGTTTTTACACCTTGAGAACTACACTGTTCGCTCACAAGTCTCTCTCTCTTTTCTCTTTCTCTGGTCTTGAGGTGTGACTGATGATCTGTGTGAGAGCTGGAAATGGAAAGGTTACCTGGTTGAAGGTCAGTGGACGGAATGGGAATGGAAAAGTTACCTGGTTGAAAGTCAGTGGATGAGATGGGGAATGGAAAGGTTACCTGGTTGAAGGTCAGTGGATGAGATGGGGAATGGAAAGGTTACCTGGTTGAAGGTCAGTGGACGGGATGGGGAATGGAAAGGTTAACTGGTTGAAGGTCAGTGGACGGAATAGGAATGGAAAAGTTACCTGGTTGAAAGTCAGTGGATGAGATGGGGAATGGAAAGGTTACCTGGTTGAAGGTCAGTGGATGAGATGGGGAATGGAAAGGTTACCTGGTTGAAGGTCAGTGGACGGGATGGGGAATGGAAAGGTTACCTGGTTGAAGGTCAGTGGATGAGATGGGGAATGGAAAGGTTACCTGGTTGAAGGTCAGTGGATGAGATGGGGAATGGAAAGGTTACCTGGTTGAAGGTCAGTGGATGAGATGGGGAATGGAAAGGTTACCTGGTTGAAGATCAGTGGATGAGATGGGGAATGGAAAGGTTACCTGGCTGAAGGTCAGTGGATGAGATGGGGAATGGAAAGGTTACCTGGTTGAAGGTCAGTGGACGGAATGGGAATGGAAAGGTTACCTGGTTGAAGGTCAGTGGATGAGATGGGGAATGGAAAGGTTACCTGGTTGAAGGTCAGTGGATGAGATGCGGAATGGAAAGGTTACCTGGCTGAAGGTCAGTGGACGGGATGGAGAATGGAAAGGTTACCTGGTTGAAGGTCAGTGGATGAGATGCGGAATGGAAAGGTTACCTGGCTGAAGGTCAGTGGATGGAATGGGAATGGAAAGGTTACCTGGTTGAAGGTCAGTGGATGAGATGGGGAATGGAAAGGTTACCTGGCTGAAGGTCTGTGGACGGGATGGGGAATGGAAAGGTTACCTCGTTGAAGGTCAGTGGACGGGATGGGGAATGGAAAGGTTACCTCGTTGAAGGTCAGTGGACGGGATGGGGAATGGAAAGGTTACCTGGTTGAAGGTCAGTGGATGAGATGGGGAATGGAAAGGTTACCTGGTTGAAGGTCAGTGGACGGGATGGGGAATGGAAAGGTTACCTCGTTGAAGGTCAGTGGACGGGATGGGGAATGGAAAGGTTAACTTGTTGAAGGTCAGTGGACGGGATGGGGAATGGAAAGGTTACCTGGTTGAAGGTCAGTGGACGGAATGGGAATGGAAAGGTTACCTGGTTGAAGGTCAGTGGATGAGATGGGGAATGGAAAGGTTACCTGATTGAAGGTCAGTGGATGAGATGCGGAATGGAAAGGTTACCTGGCTGAAGGTCAGTGGACGGGATGGAGAATGGAAAGGTTACCTGGTTGAAGGTCAGTGGATGAGATGCGGAATGGAAAGGTTACCTGGCTGAAGGTCAGTGGATGGAATGGGAATGGAAAGGTTACCTGGTTGAAGGTCAGTGGATGAGATGGGGAATGGAAAGGTTACCTGGCTGAAGGTCTGTGGACGGGATGGGGAATGGAAAGGTTACCTCGTTGAAGGTCAGTGGACGGGATGGGGAATGGAAAGGTTACCTCGTTGAAGGTCAGTGGACGGGATGGGGAATGGAAAGGTTACCTGGTTGAAGGTCAGTGGATGAGATGGGGAATGGAAAGGTTACCTGGTTGAAGGTCAGTGGACGGGATGGGGAATGGAAAGGTTACCTCGTTGAAGGTCAGTGGACGGGATGGGGAATGGAAAGGTTAACTTGTTGAAGGTCAGTGGACGGGATGGGGAATGGAAAGGTTACCTGGTTGAAGGTCAGTGGACGGGATGGGGAATGGAAAGGTTAACTTGTTGAAGGTCAGTGGATGAGATGGGGAATGGAAAGGTTACCTGGTTGAAGGTCAGTGGACGGGATGGGGAATGGAAAGGTTAACTTGTTGAAGGTCAGTGGATGAGATGGGGAATGGAAAGGTTACCTGGTTGAAGGTCAGTGGACGGGATGGGGAATGGGGTGGTCAAAGCCCCTCATATGCAGATGAGTGTCTGATGAATCCAACGTCTCAGATGAATGGGATGATGAGAACACACACACACACACACACACACACACACACACACACACTCACACACACACACACACACACACACACACACACACACACACACACACACACACATGCATGCACAGGCACACATACACACACAGAGTTGACAAACAGACGCCCACGCGCACGTACACACACGCACCATGTAAATGAGATGTGAGACACGGAACAGGGAGATGGGTCTCTGTATGTTAGCAGGGCCATCACACATGGATGATTTCCTGAACACTTACTACATGTACAGTAGAGTTTCTAGTCTAGACATATGGCAACTCTGAACATATGATGTTAAGGTGAAAACAACATAAGACAAACAGACCAGGAGAGAAGACATGAGTTTAGTTCATACAAGCAGCACAACCACCATCGGGAATATTACTTCATTCTGTTACCATGACGATGTATCATTTACACAAGAGAATGTGTGATTGTGTGAGTGAGAGAAAGAGTCGGTGGGAAGCAACTAAATGTTTTCCATTTAAAAACCTCCCAGACACTTAGACACACAGTGTGAGCCATTCGTTAAACAGCAAGCTGCCACACAGCAGAAGAAGGTGCTGTGAGAACAGAACACACACCGCCTCAGTAGAAGGTCACTGTTCCACATCTGTTCAAAAGACAAAAGCCATGTTATGTCAATGAAGGTGAAAATGACAGTGGCGATGATGATGATGATGATGACTCATGTTAATGTAGAAGACAGCAAGACTCAACAACCCAAAACACCCTAAGAACACCTGCAGAGCCAACTTCAAAGGCAAATAATGTCAATCAACTGCCAGCCGAGGCCAATCCACAAAAAACAGCCATAACAGACAAACAATCCCAGATGAACCAAATCAACAACAGCCTCAACAGACAAAACAAACAGCCTTGACCTCAGACAGAACCTCAACAAACGACCACAAAGACCACAAAGACATACAGTACAACCCAAGCCGAGCCCCCCTTTCCCCTACCCCCGCACATATCACACCGTTCCCCCCCACCCCCACACACCCTACCTGCTTGTTTTTGAGGTCGAGCGAGAGCTCGTAGTCGGAGGTGGTGGAGTGCGAGCAGGCCCCGTTGCGCTGCACCCTCATGGGGGAAGCTGTGTGGTGCAGGCTGGCCCTCCTCCCCGCCGCTCCCCCCCGGGCCTCTGCCCCATCCTCCTCCTCCTCCACCTCAGCCTCTACTGCTGCCTCCCCCTCATGCTGCTGCTCCTGCTGCGAATCCACCACCTTGTTCTGCTTTATCTCCTCCTCCTCCTTATCTCCTCGCTCTCCCTCCTCCTGCTCGAGTTCCCCTCCGCTTGGTGAGCGGGAGGCTGCGGGGGTGACCTCCTGCTGTGTTTCGCCCACGCTCGTGCCCTCGGGTTTAGGCTGAGGCTGGGGTTCAGGTTGGGGCTGGGCTTGGAGCTCAGGCTGCTGGGGTTGGACCTGGGGCTGGAGCTCCCCTTCTCCCTCTCTCTTTCCCTCCTCACCTGAGGGTGAGTCTGGAGGAAGGTCGTCGCTGCAGAAAGGAGGAGAAAACGGCAGAGTGAGGGTTCTGCTTCCTGCTGGCTGACCTTTGACCTCTTCTCCAGGCTGGCTGGGTCGTAGTAGGGGGTTTGACCTCTGTGTGAACCTCTCTCTGTGTCTCTGGTGATACGAGGTGTGTGCAGGGTCAGAAGAACAGGAGTCTGTCAGTTTGTCTGTGTGTCAGCAGAGGCTGTCCGGTATAGACAGCACAAGCACAGAACAGAGGACACTATACGACCACAGTGCATTTCAGTTTCAGTATTCAAAAGAGGACAGACACACTGCATCAACACCACACAGAGGAGTTATTATGAGGACACACCAAGAACAACTTTGGGGGAATCCGACAGCGACACACAGACATGGGGTACAGTCATGCAGCTACAGGCCTAGACTGCCTTCACAGGGGCAGCCTGAGGTGTGTGTGTGTGTGTGTGTGCCTGCATGTGTGTGCGTGTGTGCTTGCATTAGCAAGTGTGAGATAGCACGTGTGTGCATGTGAGCACCCGTGATAGTGTGTGTGCGTACAAGCGTGAGTGTGTTGGCTTTTAGAAAGGGAATGGGGATGTCCGTGAAGTGTGACCTGCCGTGGGCATTGCACTGTACACAGGACCACAGCATACTGTAGCTACTGTTGTGTTGTTGGGGACTCTGGGACTGTCACAGTGTTTGATGGAGTGACTGACAGAGTGGGGACTCAGCTGTCAGCGGGGTGGCTAGTGTCTGATATTACTCTGGGACCATGAGGCTCTCTCTCTTACTCTGTTGCTCCTCCCCTCTTCCTCTCTACTCTGCTGGCTGTTTCTGTATGACCATCACTCTGTTCTTCCCCTTCCTCTCTCATCTCTCAAATGCTGTCTAATCTCTCTTTAAAAAAAAAAGTTGTACTTTTTAACCCTTTTTCTCCCCAATTTCGTGATATCCAATTGGTAGTTACAGTCTTGTCCCATGGCTGCAACTCCTGTACGGACTTGGGAGAGTTGAAGGTCGAGAGCCATGCGTCCTCCGAAACACGACCCTGCCAAGCCGCACTGCTTGTTGACACACTGCTCGCTTAACTCGGAAGCCAATCTCACCAATGTGTAGGAGGAAACAGCGTACAACTGGTGACCGAAGTCAGTGTGCATGTGCTCAGTCCCCCACAAGGAGTCACTAGAGCGCGATGGGACAAGGACATCCCAGCTGGCCAAACCCACCCCTAACCCGGATGAAGCTGGGCCAATTGTGCGCCGCCTCATGAGTCTCCCAGTTGCGGCCGGTTGCGACTCAGCCTGGGATCGAACCCGGGTCTGTAGTGACGCCTCTCTCTCTCTCTCTCTCTCTCCCTCACCTCCTTCTTGTGCTCTCCCCCGTCCTTCTCCCACTAGTCTCCTTCCTCTCTTTATACCCCCTCTCTCTCTCTCCACACCCCTCCCTCCTTACTTTCTAAACCTCAATCTCTCTCTCTCTCTCTTTGAATTGCCAAGGCCTGATAAAGCCTCTCACTGCCCCATAGTGGAGCCCAGAACCCCAGTGTTGCTGACAGACAATCTCCTATCACATCTCTGAAACTGACAGACTGATCACAGCGCTCTAGCCACTACACAATATTATTGGTTCTCCAATGTCCAATGTGTGAGCCACAACAAGTAACGAGCCAGTCTGTCGGGAACTACCAACAAAACATGCCTTGTCCTCTGATAGAAAAACACAAATCCATGGTAAGTATGAGAAAAAGAATAACTTAGATGTAACATAAAGTATGTTTCTATGGGAGTGTGAATGCAAGACAAAGAAGTGTTAGTGTTCTCTTGATAAAACTTTTATAGGTCGGCCCACATTTCTGAGGGAAAGTGACTGAGCGTGAACTCCATCGTGGCAGCTTTTCATGTCTTTATCTGAGTTGCTGAGCCACTTTAGTGTTCTAGATCTACGTCAGGCCAGATGATGATTGATGTATGACACGGCCTTCATTTCCCCCCGGTTTCAACTCTGAGAGGAGTTTCATGGAACTGAACCACATGATTCAGTTCTTTCGGAGAGAAGTTTAATGGAACTGAACCACATGATTCGGTTCTTTTGGAGAGAATTCTGTGCTACGTTTGGTTCTTCGTCTTCGTAGCTCTACGGTCGACAGTTTCAAGAACTTGAGGAGTTTTCATGGACACATGAAAGAGAGCAAGAGAAAGAGAGAAAAATATAAAGAGAGTGAGGAAGATAGATTTTGGTATGCTAGGTAGGCACACACAGGCATGTGTTAAAGGCATGTGTCCTTGGTGCTCCGCAGTACTGCAGGGATGTGTTGTATATGTGTGTGTGTGTGTGTGTTTGTCTTTATTACTGTCCAGTATAATGTCCTTTAAAATGGTGGAATCCATCCTGGGGTTTCACAACACTCTCTGCTTAAAAGCTCTTGTTTAATGCACTATTAAAATGACCCCTGAATGTCTCTGAAATCGTGAATATTCAGGCCATGTTTTGGAGCGATCACATTTCCTCTTCTTTGACAGTGGCTGTGACCGTAGTGAGCAAAAAATCTGAACATTTCAGCAAAACATATGCAGCGCCGCAAACGAGTACTGGAAGAGGAGATTCCCCCCGAGGGTGCTAAAACAGGGCTCTGCAGCGAATACAGAGCATACTGTGGTGCCGCATCATCATCAAAGCAAGATGGAAAAATCTAGCTAATTCACCCAAACCTCAGAGATGAAGAAAATGAACACAGAGAGGGGGGACTGGAGTGCTGTGTCATGTCTGTCTGTGTGTGTGTGTGTGTGTGTGTGTGTGTGTGTGTGTCTGTGTGTGTCTGTGTGTGTGTGTGTGTGTGTGTGTGTGTGTGTGTGTGTGTGTGTGTGTGTGTGTGTGTGTGTGTGCATGCGTGTATAAATGTATGTATGCACGTGTGTCTATGTATGTCTGCATGCAGCACAGTGCACTTGCTTACTTCTACACTGTTCCAATGTTTGCGCACCTCTTCCTCTTCCTGCATTCACCCGAACACACGATCCCACACGATCTATGCATAGTGCATTGCCAACAAAATCCCATTCTGTTTTCCTTTGTTCCTCACATACTGTAGGTCTCTACAACAGCTCTGCATTTTCACTGAACAGCTTGTGAGGCAGACAGAGAGTATCTTCATAAGGACAGGACGTGTTCTCATAATGGAGCTGGCGTATGAATAATGGATGGAGAAATAAAGCCTGGGCGCCTCGGCACTCAGCAGGTGTGCCTGGGCTTTCGGGGTAAAAATACATCCTGCCCGAGACGGGGAGTTATATTCTTGCAGGAAGAGTTTCCCTGTTTTTCTGTTGTCTTTTGTTGTCGTGACGAATCCAATCTCTCTTTCCTGTTGTTCGGCCCCTCAAAGAGTAAGAAAAGTACTTCTGATGATCATTGATATGGCATGTTGATATCTAAAGAACCAGAGTAACAGAGGAAGGACATGGAGGGACTATAGTGTATACAACAGGGGCGATACAGTTTACAGAGGCAACAGGACAGACAGGTGTTGAGCATACAGACAATGTATGTTGATGCCATGCAGCTACAGACGAACAGAAGATCACACAGTGAGACAGTGAGACAGAGGTGTTTGCTTGCATTTGAAACTATTCTACTCCCTCTTCACCTCCACTACTATATCTTTACCTCTTGACTTATTCTTTCTCTCCTTAATAATCCATCTCTCCTCTTAGCTCCCTCCCTCCCTCCCTCCAAATATATAATGCTCCCTGCCCCCCTCGTCTCTCTCTCTCTCTCTCCACTTGCCTCTGTCCCTCTTCCCTTCCTTCCCCTCCCTCCTTTCCTTCCGCCACCCCCCCCTTCCTCCCTCCCTCCATATGCTAGTGGAGGCTCCTCAGAGGAGGAAGGACGGGTCCATCCACCGTGAAATTTCATAAAAATAAAAATAGTGAAACAAAAAAACAAAAAAGTTATCATTTTTATATAAAACTATACTAAATATATTAATATGTCACCAAATAATGAATTAAAACACACTGTTTTGCAATGGTCAATAGTAACTTCAACAGTACTCTCTGGGGTAGCACCATGGTGTAGCCAGCTAGCTTCTGTCCTCCTCTGGGTACATTGACTTCAATACAAAACCTAGGAGGCTCGTAGGCCTCACCTCCTTCCATAGACCTATATGGTAATCATGACTAGAGGTCGACCGATTAATCGGAATGGCCGATTAATTAGGGCCGATTTCAAGTTTTCATAACAATTGGAAATCTGTATTTTTGGACACCGATTTGGCAAATGTTTTATTATTTAAAAATATATATTTTTTACACCTTTATTTATCCTTTATTTAACTAGGCAAGTCAGTTAAGAACACATTCTTATTTTCAATGACGGCCTAGGAACGGTGGGTTAACTGCCTTGTTAGCGGGGTGCGCGCTAATAGCGTTTCAAACGTCACTCGCTATGAGACTTGGAGTGGTTGTTCCCCTAGCTCTGCAATGGCCGCGGCTTTTGTGGAGCGATGGGTAACGCTGCTTCGAAGGTGGCTGTTGTCGATGTGTTCCTGGTTCGAGCCCAGGTAGGGGCGAGGAGAGGGACGAAAGCTATACTGTTACACTGGCAATACTAAAGTTCCTATAAGAACATCCAATAGTCAAAGGTATATGAAATACAAATCTTATAGATAGAAATTGTCCTATAATTCCTATAATAACTACAACCTAAAACTTCTTACCTGGGAATATTGAAGACTCCTGTTAAAAGGAACCACCAGCTTTCATATGTTCTCATGTTCTGAGCAAGGAGCTGAAACGTTAGCTTTTTTACATGGCACATATTGCACTTTTACTTTCTTCTCCAACACTTTATTTTTGCATTATTTAAACCAAATTGAACATGTTTCATTTTATTTGAGGCTAAATTGATTTTATGATGTATTATATTACGTTAAAATAAGTGTTCATTCAGTATTGTTGTAATTGTCATTATTACAAAAAACAAAAAAAATGAATCGGCCGATTAATCGGTATCGGCTTTTTTTTGGTCCTCCAATATTCGGTATCGGTATCGGCGTTGAAAAATCATAATCGGTCGACCTCTAATCATGACTCCTCCCGGAGGATGACCTCCAACAAATCAAAGCTTTTGCAATATGAACTGACATGTTGTCCATCTGATCATAGGATTAGGATTAGAGAATTCATGATTTTTCAGTCTGATCAACTGTAGGCTACTAATAACAGCAGCAGCATACAGCCGATGTGCCCTGTCCATCTGGTCAGGATAACTGATTGGTAACGTTATGTATTTATAGTCCATTTGTGTGTCAGGAGAAAATGTGAATGTGATCAAATGTGTTTTATATTCAAAATTGGACTGGCTAGGCTGCCTATATGTTTTCAACCCAAAATGATTAACTGGAATTAATCAATCAACATAATAGTGATGACAGAAGTGAGTAAATGTTTTATAAGGCCTACAGTTGCATAGGCCTCCATGATGCAAACATGCATAAAGCAAGCTCAGCCCTGTGAGTTCTATTGTCTGTTAGTTGTTGTCTCTGTATCTGGGTAGAGGGAATCCCTCTCCTCATCTCCTCTAAATGTAATTCATATGATATAAGTATAAGGTTGCTGCAGTTTGACAGGGTTTTCATCCATGTGACCTGATTAAGAAAAACTGGTCCCATCATAGCCCTTATAAAACCTTTTACAATTGATGAATCACTGTCATACCTTATAGGGTCCAGAGTTTTCCTAAATAAGTTAACAGATAAGGAAAAACTCCAGACCCCCCCCCCCCCTCACATTACTGTATGTAGAGTCAATCTCATACAGAATCACATTATTACACATCAATGATTTGACTCTTTGCTCAGACTAACTCATTCTTAGGTATTTTGTCTAACTGTGTAATGTGTTGTGTTATTGCTTTTTGTCTTCCCAGACAAATCCTGTCCTGCACTGAAGTCAAGCCTCTGAACACCTCAACTCATGCCTCATACTCTCATTTAATCACTGATGTGATCCCTTCCCAACACTGCAAGTAGCCCTCTCATCTCCATTCCCCATAATAGTGTACTATACATGTCTTTATTAAATGCTTTAGGTTCAAATAATTAGGCTTTGACGATTTTTGAAACACACTTTGTCGTCTCCATGGATTCCATGCCTACACCGTGGGTCTCCCATCCTCCTCAATTGTTCAAGTCACCAGCCTCCACTGCCATATCCATCATGTTCCCTGCCCCCTCCTCCATCTCTCTCCCTCCATTGTGGGCTAAGGAGATTGAGTGGTTCCAGGTGTCAGGGTGACTGACGGGGCAGAGCCAGGCCTTGGCTGTTGCCTGACACTCACTCTTCCCTCTCTCTCTCTCTCGCTATCCTCTCTCTCTCTCTCTCCCTCTCTCTCTCTCTCTCTCTAAGCTCGCTCTCTAACCCCTCTCTCTCTCTCCCTCTCTAACCCCTCTCTCTACTCCCCTCTCTCTCTCTTTCTCTTCTTCCCTCTCATGCTCTCTCCTCTCTTTCCTTCTCTTCTCTATCTCTTTCCCTCTTCCATTTCTCTCTCTCTTCCCTTTTTCTCTCTCTGCCAGGAGCCAGACAAGCGTAGCCAGCCTCCGTTGCATTGCCATTAGGATATAATTACAGTGCTGACGGCTTGCGCTCAACAGTGACCGCTAACGCCTGCGCAAGTCTACGTGAGGCGACCGAGCGTGTCAAAGCCAGGTGGGTTGATAGTTGCTTGTCTGCATTGTGTTTGGTTAGCTGCAATAGTGTTGCAGCAGTTTCCTTTCACGGTGACATCAAAGTGTTGGCTACCCGGGGTTGGGGTTTATCTACTGCATTGTCCATCCTCTTTGCTGACTTTACTACATACTGCTGTTGCTGCATTAAAGGGAAGATTCAGCTTATATGCTCCTTGTTTTCATGGCACCATGCATGCAGAGCGTTTTAGTATGTTTGACATACACAAAATGATGTGTTTTTAAAGGAACGTGTGTCCTTGGCGCTGTGCAGTATTGATGTGATGTGATGTGTGTGTGTGTGTGTATGCGTGTGTGTGTGTGTGTGTGTGTGCGTGCGTGTGTGCCTGTCTGCGTGCGTGTGAGCCTGTCTACGTGTGGTTGTCATGTGTGTGAGTCATATATTACTGTAAGTGTGTGTGTGTATTTGTGTGAGTGTAATTCTGTATATATATTTCTGTGTGTGTGCGCATGTGAGTGTACATTTGTGTGTGTGTGTGTGTTTCTCTCTCTGTGTGTCTGTGTTAGCATGCACAGGCCTCCCTGCTGTTTCCCCGTTGCCCCCGTATTGTGACACACCAGTTCCCTGCCGAAGGAGAGAGAACAATCTATTTAATGACCCCCCCCCCCCCCCACTCCCACAGTGTGAAACATTAACTACTCTCACGCCTCAGGCATCGCGGGCTCAAAAACTAAACATAATGATTATTAATTCATATCAAAATTCATTTTTTTTCTTCCTAGAGTGTTTGAGTAGGGATGAGGCCCTCTGAGTCTAGAATCTCTTTTAGAGAAACCTTCAACTCTAAACACTTCATGGTACACAGAAGGCAGTCCCAGAGCTCTCTAGGTCCCGCGGCCATCTCGATTTGATGCTAAAGAGCCCCCTGTGTCCTTGTGTGTTGTGGTAGCACGCTGTTTCGCTCCCGTCCTGGTTTGTCAGATTCATATGAGTAGGATTTTAGTCATGACACCCCCCTGAGAGAGAATTCTGAACCTGAATGTTTCCCTGACGACAGTTAGGTCACTTTGACGTTCTTCCTTCTTCGCTGGTATCGCTACTATAAACAACTCAGTTTCTGCAGTGTCATCAGCAGCAAACAACCAACAGAGATAGATTAGATATCTGGGCTCATGACCAGAAGGTTTCAGGGTTCAGATCTCAGATGGGATCATCGCCATGGAGACACAGAAAAAGGGCAACCTTTTGAAAGCCACCTCAGCAATACTGTATGAATGGCAAATTAACCCCCCCCCCCCCCCCCCCCCCCCCCCGTATGCTAAATCCATGCCTGAGCCCAAAAAATAATAAAAGTGTTGTTTGTTTCTTGTTGTGATGCTGTGCCCAGTTTACAGTTTGCTTACTGTAGCTAGTGTACACCACCTATACCTTACCATAGCTAGTGTACACCACATATACCTTATTGTAGCTAGTGTACACCACCTATACCTTACTGTAGCTAGTGTACACCACCTATACCTTACTGTAGCTAGTGTACACCACCTATGCATCACAACTGTGATTTGACTGATTTGAGGAAATCTAATATGTTCAACCCGAACTCCTTGACTCTAGAACAACCCTACTCTCTTTCCGCTCTCTTATTGCTTTCTTTTCAGATTTCTAGCACCCTCTTCTTCTTCCTTTTCCTCCACCTCCTCCTCTGCTCCCTTCACCCTCTCCTCCTCCTCCTCCCCTGATTCCCCTCATTCTCCTCTGCTCCCTTCACCCTCTCCTCTGCTCTCTTCACCCTCTCCTCCTCCACTGATTTGCCTCTTCACCCTCTCCTCCTCCTCCTCCTCCTCCCCTGATTCCCCACCTCCTCCTCCTCCTCCAGCTCATGAGTCGAGCATTAATCAGTTCATCAGGCAGAACACAAGGACAAAGACCAGTTACTGGCTGATTCCGCATAAATAATCATATTTCTCTCCCCCTTTGGTGCAGAAAGAAGAGTAGGCCTCATACATCAGCCACTATTCCTCAGTATGACTGGTGCAGAAAGAAGAGTAGGCCTCATACATCAGCCACTATTCCTCAGTATGACTGGTGCAGAAAGAAGAGTAGGCCTCATACATCAGCCACTATTCCTCAGTATGACTGGTGCAGAAAGAAGAGTAGGCCTCATACATCAGCCACTATTCCTCAGTATGACTGGTGCAGAAAGAAGAGTAGGCCTCATACATCAGCCACTATTCCTCAGTATGACTGGTGCAGAAAGAAGAGTAGGCCTCATACATCAGCCACTATTCCTCAGTATGACTGGTGCAGAAAGAAGAGTAGGCCTCATACATCAGCCACTATTCCTCAGTATGACTGGTGCAGAAAGAAGAGTAGGCCTCATACATCAGCCACTATTCCTCAGTATGACTGGTGCAGAAAGAAGAGTAGGCCTCATACATCAGCCACTATTCCTCAGTATGACTGGTGCAGAAAGAAGCATGACTTAGTGCCACGCAGGCTGTTCTTGGGATATATGTGAAAATGTTGGTTTGTTAATGGTGGTGTTAAACATTGCAACAGTGGGACATCCCTCATACTGTGTGTGTGTGTGTGTGTGTGTGTGTGTGTGTGTGTGTGTGTGTGTGTGTGTGTGTGTGTGTTGCACAGAGCTAGGTGGCATAACAGGCTCTACGGCATCTGTAATAAGATACATTAAGCTGCAGTTGAACATCAGCCACCTGTCTGACGTATTCTTCTCCCTGTCAACAACACAAGAGAAACTTGTCCTGCAACACGACTAACCACAAAACAACGTAAGCTACCTTCACCTTTCTATCCCCCTTTCAGGTCAAAGGTCAATCGATGCATATAGTCACAGCTCCAACAGGTGACAAAGGGAGGAATATTTTGTGGTGGTGCACAAATCACAGTCAGCGATCACCTAGATTCTGCACAGTCATGCTATCAGAAATACATCAATACGCTTTAGATTCTTCACAGTCATGCTATCAGAAATACATCAATACGCTTTAGATTCTGCACAGTCATGCTATCAGAAATACATCAATACGCTTTAGATTCTGCACAGTCATGCTATCAGAAATACATCAATACGCTTTAGATTCTGCACAGTCATGCTATCAGAAATACATCAATACGCTTTAGATTCTGCACAGTCATGCCATCAGAAATACATCAATACACTTTAGATTCTGTAAGGGTCATCTCATCCCTTTGGATTGTACAATATATTAAAATCCATAAGGTCACTTTATATTTTAGATGTTGAATATCATTAAATGTAATATCATTAAAAAAAACAGACTATTAAACAACGACATTCCTCTCTCTAATCACAAGGTCAAGGGAAGTCTTATTTAATCTGTGATTTGACCCCCAAATACCCTCTAATTTATGGCCAAATCAGCCATTAACATTCTGACAGAGACCTTACAAATCGCTAATACCACCACCACTAATCAACCCTGTTGAACATGAAATGGTCCGTTCCGTAAATAGCTTTGACTGGAGGACTGTCATTTTCGGTCAAACCAAGTCAGCTAGGAAAGGGGTAAGGCACTGGGTTCTAGGTGGGTTACATGGGGTCTGAAAGGGTGGAGATGAGGTGAACGTGGGTGGCTACATGTTGCCTGGAGTGGAGACGTGTTGAATGTGTGACTGTAAGACATGGTGCATTAAGAATGAGAGAGAAAGAGTGAAAGAGAGAGAGATGGAGAGAAATACATATTGAGTGAGAGAAAGAGAGAGAGAGAAAGAGAGAGTAAAGCACCCAGGCACCCAGGAGATGAATGACTACGGCAAGCTGCCAGTGACAAAAAGCCCAATCCAAACAGCTGTCACACTCACGCCATCTGAACTGGATCAGCACGCAGTTATTCACAAACCCCTTGACAACACACACACACACACAAACACACACAACAGAGACACGCACTCTCTCACAGAGACAATGACAGACATGACACACATACAAAACCACACAATACAAAAAAAACACTGAAACACACACAATGTAAAAATGAGACAGTTCACCCAGATGTATCTGACTGCATGGGCGTTCTCTTTCTGAAACACCACACCTTTACGCAGCCCGTAAAGTGTTGGTCACACCAGCCTTCGCTTTGGCTCCCCCTCCTGTCCATCTCAAGCGTTCGTCATCGCTGCTGCCGCACCTACTGCTGGCAAATGCCCTTCACTCATCAACCATCATTACACACACCTGGTTCCAATCCCCACTCTATCACTGTATATATACTCCCTCTGCCATTTGTCTTTGTCGTCATTGTAATGTTACTTGTTTTCCTGAGAGGAATCTCCCCGACTATTTCCTGAGTACTTCATATTTTGCACTTTGGCGTTTTGTTTATGAAGATATATTTTGAGCACATCAGCGTTTGGGTTTTGTCCCGCTTTGATCTATGGTGCTTAAATACATTCAGTAAAATCTGCTACTGCCTCCTGGCTACTCTTCTCTACACCTGTGATAGAATGACCGACCCAAGAGGACAGGAAGCAGCAGGACATCCCAACCTCTCCGATATAGGAGAGATGCTCCACCACCACGACTCGTGCCAGGAGCACCTCCAGGTTGCCATGGACGAGGTGATCCGGACCGTATGCCAGCTGCAGGCTTCCCTCACAGTTGTTCACAACCACCATGACCGCATCACTTTCCTCATCTTAGACTCTCCCTCACACTCCGTAGTTTTAGGTTTCCCCTGGTTACAGTTGCATAACCTCAGGATATTGTGGACAGAGAGGAGGTTGTTGGGTTGGTCGTAGGAGTGTCAGGGGAGGTGTCTCTCTGTGTCCATCTGTGCCACCTGCGTGAAAAGTCCGGACCAGGCCACCCACGTCCCTATCCCGGAGGAATACCGGGACCTACAGGTGGCTTTTTCGAAGACTCATCACCCATGGGACTGCACTATCTACCTACTGCCTGGTTCTACCTTCCCGCGGGGGCACATCTACCCACTCTCGCATGCAGAGACCGAAGCCATGGATTCCTCCGTCCGTCCACCTCTCCGGGCTCCTCCACCTTCTTTTTTGTGAAGAAGAAGGACGGAGGTCTCCACCCGTGTATCGATTATCGGACACTGAATAAGGCAACTGTTCAATTCAGTTATCCCTTGCCTCTCATACCCACTGTGATCGAACAGATGCACAGTGCTCAGCACTTTACCAAATTGGATTTACACAGTGCCTACAACCTGGTGTGCATCAGAGAGAGGGATGAATGGGTAATGCCCTACGGCCTGACAAATGCACCGGTGTTTCTATCCTTCATTAACAAGGTTAGAGACATGTTGGGTCGCTGTGTAGTGGTGTACATAGATGACACATGTCTCTCATGTCAGGTCCGTTTTGGAGAGGCTGATAGGGCATCACCTGTACGCCAAGGTGAAGAAGTGCCTTTTCTTCCAGCAGGCAGTCTCCTTCCTGGGCTATCGGATACCCACAGCGATAGTGGAGATGGAAGAGCAGAGGGTCGGAGCTGAAATAAAAGATTCCGCACAAAAAGCTTTTTCTCTCAAATTTAGTGAGCATTTCTCCTTTACCAAGGTAATCCATCCACCTGACAGATGTGGCATATCAAGAAGCAGATTAAACAGCATGATCATTACACAGGTACACCTTGTGCTGGGGACAATAAAGGCCACTCTAATATGTGCAGTTTTGTCACACAACACAATGCCATAGATGTCTCAAGATCTAAGGAGAGTGTGCAATTGGCATGCTGACTGCAGGAATGTCCACCAGATCTGTTGCCAGAGACCATTTCTCTACCATGAGCCGCCTCCAACATCGTTTAAGAGGATTTGGCAATACATCCAACAGGACTCACAACCGCAGAGCACGTGTAACCATGCCAGCCCAGGACCTCCACATTTGGCTTCTTCACCTGCGGGATCGTCTGAGACCAGCCACCCAGACAGCTGATGAAACTGTGGGTTTGAACAACCAAAGAACTGTCAGAAACTGTCTCAGGGAAGCTTATCTGCGTGCTCATCATCCTCACCAGGGACATGACCTGACTGCAGTTCAGCGTTGTAACCGACTTCAGTGGGCAAATGCTCACCTTCATTGGACACTGTCACGCTGCAAAAGTGTGCTCTTCACGGATGAATCCCGATTTCAACTCTATTGGCAGATGGCAGACAGCGTGTATGGCGTTGTGTGGGCAAGTGGTTTGCTGATGTCAATGTTGTGAACAGAGTGCCCCATGGTGGTGGTGGGGTTACGGTATGGGCAGGCATACGCTACGGACAACGAACACAATTGCATTTGAATGCACAGAGATACCGTGACAAGATCCTGAGGCCCATTGTTGTACCATTCATCCTCTGCCATCACCTCCTGTTTCAGCATGATAATGCACAGACCCATGTCACAAGGATCTGTACACAATTTCTGGAAGCTGAAAATGTCCCAGTTCTTCAATGGCCTGCATACTCACCACACATGTCACCAGTTGAACATGTTTGGGATGCTCTGGATCTACGTGTATGACAGTGTGTTCCAGTTCCCACCAATATCCAGCAACTTCGCACAGCCAGTGGGACAACAGGTGGGACAACATTCCAGTGATCACAATCAACAGCCTGATAAATGTGAATGTATGTGAAGGAGATGTGTTGTGCTGCATGAGGCAAATGGTGGTCACACCAGATACTGACTGGTTTAATGATCCAGGGCCCTACCTTTTCTGTTAAGGTATCTGTGACCAACAGATGCATATCTGTATCCCCAGTCATGTAAAATCCATAGATTAGGGCCTAATGAATGTATTTCCATTGACTGATTTCCTTTTATGATCTGTAAGTCAGTAAAACCGTTGAAAATGTTCCATGCTGCGTTTACAGTAAACCACCATAAACCAAACATAGACCAACCACAGACCACCTCCACTGCTCCAATCTCCAAGCCCCCCTATGAGTCTCCCCGACCCAGGTCAGATGCAGCGAAGCTGGGCTAGAGGTGGCTTTGATTCTCCCTCTTTGATTTGATGGATACAGCTCATTACAGTAATGCCATACCCAGCACCCACACTAGTGACTAGAGGCCTGCACCAAGCGCTCAGTCAGCCTGCGACACTGATCAATTCATTCAGCATATAAATCAAGAGACCAACACCCACCCTGATTACGTTAGACAGCCATCTAGCCATTAACCCCAGGATCCTGTATCCCATTTAGTGTTGACACCTCCATCCGCTCTGATGATGTCAGGGAGATTGATTTGTCCACAGAAAAGGCTGTGGTGTAAAAGGAAGTGGGTAAAATAATTAAGCAGCTGGACAATGATGTTGAGTGTTGATGCGATGGGGTTAGGTGGGTGAAGCGAGTGTGTGTGTGTGTGCGCGTGTGTGTGTGAATGTGAGAGTGAGAGTTGGGCTGTGTGTGTGTGTGTGTGTGTGTGCGTACGTGCGCCCATCACATCTAGAACGGAATTCATTCCGTCACAAATCTCTTTGGAAGGATCAGAGTTCAGCAAAATGTCATTCCACAACGTGTCTATCCTTCTCTCTTTAGACATCGATCAGATTTCTCATCATCACGATGTTCCCTATACAAGACAATAAGTTGACTCTCTCTTCGCATTCTCCATTCAGACAAGGTGAAGGTCATCTAGCTTAGCCACGTAGCATCTTTCCTAGTCCATGTCCTAGTCACCGCAGGCAGTTATCATGTGAGACCAGGTGGAGCTCTGAGCACGTTATATAACCTCTGGGGCCCAAATGCACATTCTCCGCCATATCTCTCTGAGCTCTGACATGGAACGGACAAAGGCATAGCAGAAAAGACATGTTTAAATCAGGAGGGAGACAGAGAGAGTCACATTCAGAGACACTATTCGGTTTGCCTTGTTATTTTCTTCCCATCTGGATATGACGTCTTATGAAGGCCTGTGACACAGCCAAAGAGGACAAGAGGACGTATTCTACTCGTTGGGGCAATTTGGTCATCTGGATATGACATCCTCCGAAGATGTGATAGGTAGGATAAAACGTGGTCCATAACCACAAAGTACACAACCAAAGAGAACAGGATGTACTCAAGAGTCAGACCTACTCACTAAGCAACGACAATACTCGACAAATCAATAGAGCCTAAGTAACAATGCAGAACCCCTCTTGGGAACAGATGGACTCTCCCGTGTGGAATCACAATGAAGGGTGGGACATTCTATTGTGCAGAAAATGGAGGAAGGGAAGTTGAGAATCTATTGTCATGGGCAGTCTTCAAACAGGAAGGTTGAATGAAGGTCATTAGGCCTATACTGTATGCATGATGTGATCCACACGTTGAAAGCATGTTGATTAACTATCAGGTGATTGTGTTGGAAACCCTCAGAGGATTCCACCTCCACTGAGTTTGTCCCGCCTTCTCCATTCCTACTCTCCATGTCTGATCAATTGAAATGATAGATTGGCTTTGGAGACACCAATCAATTTAGTTCCTATCTGGTAGGACAGTGAGAGGCCTCAGGGATAGCACCACTGAGCTTCAAGCATCTAACATGGTGATGAAAGGAAGAGAGAGAAAAAGAGAGACAAAGAAAGAGAGAAAGACCGACAGAGAGAGAAAAGAAGAGTGGGAGTGAGGGAGAAGAGAGCACCACTGAGCTTGAAGGAGCTAACATGGTGATGAAAGAGAGAGAGAGAAAAAGAGAGACAAAGAAAGAGAGAAAGAAAGAGAGAGAAAGAGAGAGAGAAAGAAAGAAAACAGAGAGAGAAAAGAAGAGTGGGAGTGAGGCAGAGGAGAAAGGGAGAGGAGGGTTTCTGAATAAGAATGTTCAGGTATGTAAATCTGTGCATATCACCCTGACTGGACATTTACTACAGACTGTTCTTATCAATGTCACACTGATGAATAAGGTATTCAAACCCAAGTAGCTGCCTTTATCAGCAGTGAAGGTTATTTTTCTGTCGGGGGAGAGATCTGTAGTTCTGCTTGAGGTGAGGCTATAAAGTAAAAGACTGTACAACCAGTGTTCTCACACATCACACGTTTAAAAATGGATTTGCTTTAATTTGAGGTGTTGGAAAGAAGGTGTGATTGTCTGTGGACTTTGCCGCTCAGGGCTTCATCTCACACACACACACTCACACTCACACTCACACTCACACTCACACTCACACTCACACTCACACACTCACACTCACACTCACACTCACACTCACACTCACACTCACACTCACACTCACACTCACACACACACAAACACACACTCACACTCACACTCACACTCACACACACACACACACACACACACACACACACACACACACTCTCACACACACACTCTCACACACACACACACACACACACACACACACACACTCACACACACACACACACACACACACTGCCAATGGAACATCGTTTCATAGAGAATGGAACGGAGGTATGAAATATTCACAACAGATTTCCAGTTCAATCTTCTCCACAGGCCTTAGCCTTGGGTAAAGCAGACCACAAGAGAAGGAAGAGGGAGGGAGGAAAGGAAAAGAAAGCTGGGGTTGGCAGCTATTAAATATGTATGTGTGACATACAGCAAAGATCTTGACCGCAACACAAAACATCATGGGCCCGAGGGAGACCAACTGAGAAAAATAAATCACTGGACCGTACCATACGACCCACCACCATGGAACTACGTGGAGCAGCCCTCAGAATGTCCCTTCATAGTCCGTATTTATGGGATGAGGTTTTGTTGCATTTAACAATGGTAACTGCTAAGGCGCATAAAAATATTAACAACAAATAGATGGGAATCTAATGTACACCGTGAGCGATGCACTCGGTATATAGGCTTTGGCACTGGCGAGGCTAAAACAGCGATGCTGCGCGGTGCCGTGCTTCCACGTTGGATAGATTTATTTTAAAACTCTAATGGCGCCTGCCGTTTCAGACGGCAGGGATGACGCTCATTCACATCTCATTAATTAAACAAAAGTGTCACAGTGCTATTTTTACACCGCAGCATGTAAAGCTCAACACTGATGCATGACAATGAGCGAATGAGAGACGGGGATGGAGAAGAGAGACAGATAAAGAGGGAGACCAGAGAGGGGTAGAGATAGATAGAAAGAGAGGAAGAGAGGAAGAGAGATATTATGGGAGGAGAGAGAGATAGAGAGGCCGCTATAGAAAAAGTGAGCGAAAAGAGGTCGAGGAAGAGGAAGAGAGAGGCCTGGGGAAAAGGATTTGACTGTTCCTGGTTTGAGACTCTGCCTGCAACACACATTGGCACAGTCCCTCCTGATTTCAAAGGCTGATCATCCATTATGAGGCCACGTTAAATCACATCGGACAACGTGGACAGCACTGAGGGAAGGGCTGGGTGACATCACACACAGAGAGCTGATTGGAAATGTCTATCATGTACAGTTGACGTTGGAATTTACATACACCTTAGCCAAACACGTTTAAACTCAGTTTTTCACAATTCCTGACATTTAATCAAAATGGGTCAAAAGTTTACATACACTCAATTAGTATTTGGTAGCATTGCCTTTAAATTGTTTAACTTGGGTCAAATTTCTCGGGTAGCCTTCCACAAGCTTCCCACAATAAGTTGGGTGAATTTTGGCCCAGTCCTCCTGACAGAGTTGGTGGAACTGAGTCAGGTTTGTAGGCCTCCTTGTAGGCCTCTTTTTCTATAGGATTGAGGTCATGGCTTTGTGATGGCCACTCCAATACCTTGACTTTGTTTTCCTTAAGCCATTTTGCCACAACTTTGGAAGTATGCTTGGGGTCATTGTCCACATCCTGACTGATGTCTTGAGATGTTTCTTCAACATATCCACATAATTTTCCTCCCTCATGATGCCATCTATTTTGTGAAGTGCACCAGTCTCTCCTGCAGCAAAGCACCCCCACAACATGATGCTGCCACCCCCGTGCTTCATGGTTGGGATGGTGTTCTTCGGCTTGCAAGCCCTCCCCCTTTTTCCTCCAAACATAACGATGATCATTTTGGCCAAACAGTTATGTTTTTGTTTCATCAGACCAGAGGACATTTCTCCAAAAAGTACCATCTTTGTCCCCATGTGCAGTTCAAACCGTAGTCTGGCTTTTTTATGGCGGTTTTGGAGCAGTGGCTTCTTCCTTGCTGAGCGGCCTTTCAGGTTATTTCGATATAGAACTCGTTTTACTGTGGATATAGATACTTTTGTACCTGTTTCCTCCAGCATCTTCACAAGGTCCTTTGCTGTTGTTCTGGGATTGATTTGCACTTTTTGCCCCAAAGTACGTTCATCTCTAGGAGACAGAACGCGTCTCCTTCCTGAGCGGTATGACGACTGTGTGGACCCATGGTGTTTATACTTGCGTACTATTGTTTGTACAGATGAACGTGGTACCTTCAGGCGTTCGTAAATTGCTCCCAAGTATGAACCAGACTTGTGGAGGTCTACAATTGTTTTTCTTAGATCTTGGCTGATTTCTTTAGATTTTCCCATGATGTCAAGCAAAGAGGCACTGAGTTTGAAGGTAGGCCTTGGAATAGATCCACAGGTACACCTCCAGTTGACTCAAATTATGTCAATTAGCCTATCAGAAGCTTCTAAAGTCATGACATAATTTTCTGGAACTTTCCAAGCTGTTTAAAGGCACAGTCAACTTAGTGACTGTAAACTTCTGACCCACTGGAACTGTGATACAAGCTTGGTATGTGTTAAATGTATTGTAATTTCTTCTGTGGAACGACAGAGAGTTGGTTCTCTCTCTCACATATACAGTACACGTGTGCACACACACTAACACATTCAGAGAACATCCTGGCCCCTCTGATCAGGAGGAGCAGGGCAGAGTTTTGGAGCCAAATACAGCAGGACGCACTGGCTTGTGACGTAAGGGGCCGCAGAGTCACACACACACACACACACACACACACACACACACACACAGGCCATAGACATGGCAGGACATAAAACAGAATCCAATCAGCTCAGTGAGAGGATGGAGAGACTGCCATCACACACACAAATCACACAGATGGAGAGAAGGGAAAGAGAGAGAGAGAGAGAGAGAGAGAGAGAGAGGAGACAAATAAACAGGCAGGGACAGAAAACAGAAAGAAAGTTCAAAGGAGCAAAATATTAGAGTAATAAATTAGTAGAATGTGAGAACAACAGAATGTTCCTGTAGGAAGAGGAAACAAAGAGTCATAGAATTCAAGATAGAAAGGGACAGAACAACAGAATGTTCCTGTAGGAAGAGGAAACAAAGAGTCATAGAATTCAAGATAGAAAGGGACAGAACAACAGAATGTTCCTGTAGGAGGAGGAGACAAAGAGTCATAGAATTCAAGATAGAAAGGGACAGAACAACAGAATGTTCCTGTAGGAGGAGGAGACAAAGAGTCATAGAATTCAAGATAGAAAGGGACAGAACAACAGAATGTTCCTGTAGGAGGAGGAGACAAAGAGTCATAGAATTCAAGATAGAAAGGGACAGAACAACAGAATGTTCCTGTAGGAAGAGGAAACAAAGTGTCATAGAATTCAAGATAGAAAGGGACAGAACAACAGAATGGTCCTGTAGGAGGAGGAGACAAAGAATCATAGAATTCAAGATAGAAAGGGACAGAACAACAGAATGTTCCTGTAGGAGGAGGAGACAAAGAGTCATAGAATTCAAGATAGAAAGGGACAGAACAACAGAATATTCCTGTAGGAGGAGGAGACAAAGAGTCATAGAATTCAAGATAGAAAGGGACAGAACAACAGAATGTTCCTGTAGGAGGAGACAAAGAGTTATAGAATTCAAGATAGAAAGGGATAGAACAGAATGTTCCTGTAGGAGGAGGAGACAAAGAGTCATAGAATTCAACATAGAAAGGGACAGAACAACAGAATGTTCCTGTAGGAGACAACGAGTCATAGAATTCAAGATAGAAAGGGACAGAACAACAGAATGTTCCTGTAGGAAGAGGAAACAAAGAGTCATAGAATTCAAGATAGAAAGGGACAGAACAACAGAATGTTCCTGTAGGAGGAGGAGACAAAGAGTCATAGAATTCAAGATAGAAAGGGACAGAACAACAGAATATTCCTGTAGGAGGAGGAGACAATGAATCATAGAATTCAAGATAGAAAGGGACAGAACAACAGAATGTTCCTGTAGGAGACAAAGAGTCATAGAATTCAAGATAGAAAGGGACAGAACAACAGAATGTTCCTGTAGGAGGAGGAGACAACGAATCATAGAATTCAAGATAGAAAGGGACAGAACAACAGAATGTTCCTGTAGGAGGAGGAGACAAAGAGTCATAGAATTCAAGATAGAAAGGGACAGAACAACAGAATATTCCTGTAGGAGGAGGAGACAAAGAATCATAGAATTCAAGATAGAAAGGGACAGAACAACAGAATGTTCCTGTAGGAGGAGGAGACAAAGAGTCATAGAATTCAAGATAGAAAGGGACAGAACAACAGAATATTCCTGTAGGAGGAGGAGCCAAAGAGTCATAGAATTCAAGATAGAAAGGGACAGAACAACAGAATGTTCCTGTAGGAGGAGACAAAGAGTTATAGAATTCAAGATAGAAAGGGATAGAACAGAATGTTCCTGTAGGAGGAGGAGACAAAGAGTCATAGAATTCAACATAGAAAGGGACAGAACAACAGAATGTTCCTGTAGGAGACAACGAGTCATAGAATTCAAGATAGAAAGGGACAGAACAACAGACTGTTCCTGTAGGAGACAAAGAGTCATAGAATTCAAGATAGAAAGGGACAGAACAACAGAATGTTCCTGTAGGAGGAGGAGACAAAGAGTCATAGAATTCAAGATAGAAAGGGACAGAACAACAGAATGTTCCTGTAGGAGGAGACAAAGAGTCATAGAATTCAAGATAGAAAGGGACAGAACAGAATGTTCCTGTAGGAGACAAAGAGTCATAGAATTCAAGATAGAAAGGGACAGGAAATAAGTGTTGGTGGAGGTACTGTTGATAAAGTATACTATTTGGCATTTCAGATTTGAATGTTGGAAGTGAATCACTCACTAATACAGCATTCTGAAAGTTGGACAAACATTGTAAATGCATGACTCATACAGCAGTATCCTCTTTCAGAAGGGCCCCATGGGAACAGTACACATCACATACTATAGGTGTCACGCCCTGACCTTAGAGAGACGTTTTATTTCTCTATTTGGTTAGGCCAGGGTGTGATGTGGGGTGGGCATTCTAGGTTTTGTTTTTCTATGATTTTGTATTTCTATGTTTTGGCCGGGTATGGTTCTCAATCAGGGACAGCTGTCTATCGTTGTCTCTGATTTGGAACCATACTTAGGTAGCCCTTTCCCTACTTTCTTTGTGGCACATTTACTGTTTTGTATTGTTTTTGTCGGCGTCATCCTAATAAAAATGAATATGTGCGCTCTACTTCATTCGACGGCCGTGACAATAGGACTGTATGTGCTTTTTCACATCAAGGTCAACACATGATAAAGTATCACAATCCTCTTGTTTTCAAACCAATTCACTGTTCCACTCAAAATTCTCTTCTATTCATATTCAAAAATGCTCAGAATTTATTGGTATCCTCCTTACAATAGCAGGTCTTTCTGTGACAGGAGGGAAAGCAGGAGTATGGGCCTTTGACGTGAATTGTGGCGGCTTCTCTTTCCCTCTCATCGCTTCTCTCCCTCTCTGGAGACACGAGAAAGCATTTGGGTGTGTCTCGTTTGTATGTTTCAAGGACGTTCGCTCTTTCTCTGCTGGCAGGGAGGTTAGGCCCATTTCTCTGCTGGCAGGGAGGTTAGGCCCATTTCTCTGCTGGCAGGGAGGTTAGGCCCATTTCTCTGCTGGCAGGGAGGTTAGGCCCATTTCTCTGCTGGCAGGGAGGTTAGGCCCATTTCTCTGCTGGCAGCGAGGTTAGGCCCATTTCTCTGCTGGCAGGGAGGTTAGGCCCATTTCTCTGCTGGCAGCGAGGTTAGGCCCATTTCTCTGCTGGCAGGGAGGTTAGGCCCATTTCTCTGCTGGCAGGGAGGTTAAGCCCATTTCTCTGCTGGCAGGGAGGTTAGGCCCATTTCTCTGCTGGCAGGGAGGTTAGGCCCATTTCTCTGCTGGCAGGGAGGATAGGCCCATTTCTCTGCTGGCAGGGAGGTTAGGCCCATTTCTCTGCTGGCAGCGAGGTTAGGCCCATTTCTCTGCTGGCAGGGAGGTTAGGCCCATTTCTCTGCTGGCATGGAGGTTAGGCCCATTTCTCTGCTGGCAGCGAGGTTAGGCCAATTTCTCTGCTGGCAGCGAGGTTAGGCCCATTTCTCTGCTGGCAGGGAGGTTAGGCCCATTTATCTGCTGGCAGGGAGGTTAGGCCCATTTCTCTGCTGGCAGGGAGGTTAGGCCCATTTCTCTGCTGGCATGGAGGTTAGGCCCATTTCTCTGCTGGCAGGGAGGTTAGGCCCATTTCTCTGCTGGCAGCGAGGTTAGGCCCATTTCTCTGCTCGCAGGGAGGTTAGGCCCATTTCTCTGCTGGCAGGGAGGTTAGGCCCATTTCTCTGCTGGCAGTTGCGGTGAAAGGAGTTGGGGAAACATTGTTAATCGGGTCGAGACAGAGCACGACGGGGGAAAGAGAGAGAGCGCAATGCTTGGCGAGATGACTGTACACTGTTTCATTTTGGGGGGGGACACAAACTATGTTATCTCCACACACTCGCCGACACACACATACGCCAACCTCCCCCAAACTCAATCTCTCTTCACTGGTGAAATTGCTTTTCCAGGAAATGTTTCAGAGGTTTGTTTTCAGGGTGGGCAGGAATAAGTTAGGCCCATAGGTTGCGGTCGTCGTCGGAGGAAGGTTTCGCTTTAAACTATGAGCTTGGGAGTAGCGAGATGGGCGAGATGCTATCCCACGCCGAGGGGGATGAGAGGGTCGAAATTCAATTACGTTTCGCTGAGATGTGAAAGGTCTCTCTTCCAGAGCCAAGATCCCTTTCATGCTATAAACTCATTCTATCTTAAATCTTTGTATTTATTTATCAATTTACCAAAGTGGGAGGTTAAAGGCTAACACTCTGTTTGTCGGTGTCATGGAGACCGAACAAGGTCCTGGTGGATAGATGTAATCCAGAGAAGAATATGACCAAGCAGGCCGCAGTAGGATCTAACTAACGTGCTGTCGTCTGAGAGGATGTATTGGAGACTCAAAGGTTGTTCGTTCAACACATTTAGTCAAAATGGTAAAGCAATAGCACCGCTGCGTCTTCTCATGATGACATACTGCCCTGTCATCAAAACGTCAGTAAAACCCTTCTTGGGCCTAAAGAAACTTCATAAACTTTCAGTGCCTCTCCCAAACCAATATGGCCACTGAAATTGCATTACTATCTGTCAGCCTGTCGGCAAGCCGTTGGTTTTCTCTATTCTATGTGAATAGCAATGCAGAGCATGACGGTGCTGCTCTGTTTCGGGCCAACCACAACTGGGGATGACACATGTAAGCTATGACAAAGACATGAGTCCTACCGTCTCTCTCTCGCGCTCTCATTCTCTCTCTCTCTCCCTCTCTCTCTTTCTCCCCCCCCCCCTCTCTCTCTCCCTCTCTCTCACCCTCGCCATCGCTCTCCCTCCCTCTCTCTCCCTCTCTCTCCCCCCCCCTCTCTCTCTCTCTCCCTCGCTCACCCTCACCATCGCTCTCCCTCCCTCTCTCTCCCTCTGTCTCTCTCTCAGTTAACTATAACAGGGGATGAAGCGTGTGTAAAACATGACACACTTGTCAGAGAAATGACACGCTGTAGTAGGAGACTGACACGGCATAACATGCCGGCTTCACCAGGGAATGACTCAAAGTTAACGCTGTAGCTGCATGTCAGAGAAGCAGTGGCATATGGTAAACAATTGTGACAGATTAAACAGGAAAAGTAGGTGCCGTGGTTACCGTTTCCCAAAACGATTCCACTTACCGGGTCAACAGTGAATAGAGGTGAATTGATGTGAATTTGCGTGACTGTTTGGCAAATAATTCCACCCAAATCCCTGTGTCTGTTCCTTCCTGTTACAGATTGCCTTATCATTCATAATACAGTAAACGAACACAAAGCATAGAGAGCAGCTTAGCCGTGGGGTTGGCCGTCATCTGCAATATCTACTTCTGTCCCTAACCCCTGTCCCCCTGTCGCAAGGTGACCTCCCACGACAGACGCACGTTCCCTTCCTGCTTGCTGTCAAACGCCAACGTGCGGACACTTCTCTCCCTTTCTTTCTCTCTCCCTCTCTTTCGGTCCACATCTCCCTCTCTCACTTCCCTTGGCAACAGGAAAGGTGGGGCCCACTGTCACAGTCTCAGGCCGGCTCCTCCCCTCTGCTCCAAGCTGCAGCGCTGCTGATCGACAGCCAGGGCCTGCACAGAGCTGTCACGACAGGAACAGTGTCATGATGTATGATGTATCTGGCCCTGAACAAGGCTGACCTTCACCCCAGGACACTTTGCAGAGGAACACTCTTTACATGCAGTACCTAAGGAGGGTGTTTACTGGGTAGGATGGTGTTGGATGTGGTTCTAGCTCGTCCGTGCACTCACACACGTGCACGCATGCACATGCACACACACACGTCAGGCTCATTTTCGGGTCCCAATGTCCTCACATCTGTCTCCCAGTGTGCACCATCATTCTACCCCCATTCTGAACACACACAAGGGCTTTAGAATTAGTGAGATGAATATTTGCCCTTTGTTGCTGTAGCTACCGGTCTGGTGGGCAGACGGATAGAAGAGGGCACCAGATGCCCGTATTGGGCATTTCACTCATTATCTCAATGGAGCAGGCTGGCACAGTATGGCCGGACTGGCATAAGCAGTGTGAGGGGTGGGTACTGGGCACTATGAACCATATGAACCAGATTCATGAGTGTATTGCTGCCAGAACTAAACTTAATTAGTGGACTGACCCGCACAGACCCAACAGAACAGACGGCCAATGGACAGGACAATTGTCCATTTCTAGCTTGTGTTCTAACAGATGTCAGTCTCCTGGAATGGCAGGATCGCAGACCAAAAAGTCACCCTCTGTTGGAGCAACAGTATTCTATTTCCATGTACATCCAGGGAGAGGACGTTAGAATCCAGTACACACATGTACATCCAGGGAGAGGACGTTAGAATCCAGTACACACATGTACATCCAGGGAGAGGACGTTAAAATCCAGTACACACATGTACATCCAGGGAGAGGACGTTTGAATCCAGGACACACATGTACATCCAGGGAGAGGACGTTAGAATCCAGGACACACATGTACATCCAGGGAGAGGACGTTAGAATCCAGTACACACATGTACATCCAGGGAGAGGACGTTAGAATCCAGGACACACATGTACATCCAGGGAGAGGACGTTAGAATCCAGGACACACATGTACATCCAGGAAGAGGACGTTAGAATCCAGGACACACATGTACATCCAGGGAGAGGACGTTAGAATCCAGGACACACATGTACATCCAGGAAGAGGACGTTAGAATCCAGTACACACACATGTACATCCAGGGAGAGGACGTTAGAATCCAGGACACACATGTACATCCAGGGAGAGGACGTTAGAATCCAGGACACACATGTACATCCAGGAAGAGGACGTTAGAATCCAGTACACACACATGTACATCCAGGGAGAGGACATTAGAATCCAGTACACACATGTACATCCAGGGAGAGGACGTTAGAATCCAGTACACACATGTACATCCAGGGAGAGGACGTTAGAATCCAGTACACACACATGTACACTATTCACACGACAATGAGACTTATCACACAGCAGGCAGGCTTAGGTTGTGCTATTGACTGGCCTGCATATTGGTGTTCTGGGACCCTAGAGACGATAGAATCTAATAGCATGGCAGACCATTAAAGAGAGGGAAAGAAAGAGAGAGAGAAAGAGAGAGGCATAAATAGAGAGAGGGTAAAGAAAAAAATGATTACAATTATTCCAAATTAATAAGCATTCCAATTAAGTAGATATACCAATTGAAGGAATGCAAATGAGAAGTGTGAGGGTCTTCTGTGCCTCCAGGTAATCAAAAGGATCCCTGGCCACACAGTGTATAAGAGACAGGAAGTGGGCTTTAATCCGAATACAGGCTTCACGGTGGTAATGATTTCCACTTTGTTATTTTCAATGTGCGTCATCACTTCTACCAGGGGACCCAATTTACACTGAGAAATGGGAAACATTAAGGCAACTGTTTCTTTTTTTCCTTGCCTTTCGGACGCTCGGATTCAGAATGGTTATTATGGAGCAGTAAGCTACCGCTCTAACTTGAGGAAGGAGTGAGGCACGGAGTCCTTTCCAATGCCACTTTCTAGAAGCAGTAAGGGGGGAGTGCCCTTAACTTCCAAACCTGAGGAAAGGGTTAGACTGAATACATCTCTGAGAGCCATAGGATATTATGTCTGCAGGACATGGAAGTGTTATTCAATTCGTTTTTTTATGATTTCGCTATGCAGACCCAGTTCTGAAACATACCCATTAACGAATCCAAATGTATCATTACCCGACACATATCACCTTGGAGAAAGTACCAATTTGCCACAGTTCTTTGTGCCACATTATCAACCATCCATAATGACTAGGAGCCTACCACACTGACTGCACAGTAGTACAGTAAAGTGCCTGTGAGTTCCTGCCCTCTTTGCTCCACCACCCAAAAAATATTGGAAGTCCTTCACTTTCACTGCGCTTTCAGATCCTTTGGCGAGATGAAAGGCTTTATGCAGATGAAAGTTTGGATTCGCTCAACTGAAGCTTCTCAAAAATAGCTTCTTCTTGTGGCCTAGGCCCGGGTATAACTCCCTCTTCAGATTCAGAGTCCCAGCTCTGGCACGTCAAGCCCCAACGCAGCCGATCAGCATGTTGGCAAACTCGTCAAAGCGACAGTGCTTTCATCAAATCTCCTCCTCTAAAACCTCCCTGCTTTGCTGCTGAACAGGTAAGCCAGCAGAGTCATGACGGTACAGAAGGGGGGCTCAATCTAGACTCCAGAGACTGTGGATTCACCACTACAGTGACTGTACCACTGTTCTTCAAAAGAGACCACGAGTAGATATTACAAAACGCAGGAGAGGACTGTGGAGGGATCTTATGTTACACAATGCAGGAGAGGACTGTGGAGGGATCTTATGTTACACAATGCAGGAGAGGACTGTGGAGGGATCTTATGTTACACAATGCAGGAGAGGACTGTGGAGGGATCTTATATTACACAATGCAGGAGAGGACTGTGGAGGGATCTTATGTTACACAATGCAGGAGAGGACTGTGGAGGGATCTTGTGTTACACAATGCAGGAGAGGACTGTGGAGGGATCTTGTGTTACACAATGCAGGAGAGGACTGTGGAGGGATCTTATGTTACACAATGCAGGAGAGGACTGTGGAGGGATCTTATGTTACACAATGCAGGAGAGGACTGTGGAGGGATCTTGTGTTACACAATGCAGGAGACGACTGTGGAGGGATCTTATGTTACACAATGCAGGAGAGGACTGTGGAGGGACCTAATGTTACACAATGCAGGAGAGGACTGTGGAGGGATCTTATGTTACACAATGCAGGAGAGGACTGTGGAGGGACCTAATGTTACACAATGCAGGAGAGGACTGCGGAGGGATCTTATGTTACACAATGCAGGAGAGGTCTGTGGAGGGATCTTATGTTACACAATGCAGGAGAGGACTGTGGAGGGATCTTATGTTACACAATGCAGGAGAGGTCTGTGGAGGGATCTTATGTTACACAATGCAGGAGAGGACTGTGGAGGGACCTTATGTTACACAATGCAGGAGAGGACTGTGGAGGGATCTTATGTTACACAATGCAGGAGAGGACTGTGGAGGGATCTTATGTTACACAATGCAGGAGAGGACTGTGGAGGGATCTTGTGTTACACAATGCAGAAGAGGACTGTGGAGGGACCTTATGTTACACAATGCAGGAGAGGACTGTGGAGGGATCTTATGTTACACAATGCAGGAGAGGACTGTGGAGGGATCTTATATTACACAATGCAGGAGAGGACTGTGGAGGGATCTTATGTTACACAATGCAGGAGAGAACTGTGGAGGGATCTTATATTACACAATGCAGGAGAGGACTGTGGAGGGATCTTATGTTACACAATGCAGGAGAGGACTGTGGAGGGATCTTATGTTACACAATGCAGGAGAGGTCTGTGGAGGGATCTTATATTACACAATGCAGGAGAGAACTGTGGAGGGATCTTATGTTACACAATGCAGGAGAGGACTGTGGAGGGATCTTATGTTACACAATGCAGGAGAGGACTGTGGAGGGACCTAATGTTACACAATGCAGGAGAAGACTGTGGAGGGACCTAATGTTACACAATGCAGGAGAGGATTGTGCAGGGATCTTTTGTTACACAATGCAGGAGAGGACTGTGGAGGGATCTTATGTTACACAATGCAGGAGAGGACTGTGGAGGGATCTTATGTTACACAATGCAGGAGAGGACTGTGGAGGGATCTTATATTACACAATGCAGGAGAGGACTGTGGAGGGATCTTATGTTACACAATGCAGGAGAGGACTGTGGAGGGAGATAATGTTACACAATTCAGGAGAGGACTGTGGAGGGAGATAATGTCACACAATGCAGGAGAGGACTGTGGAGGGAGATAATGTCACACAATGCAGGAGAGGACTGTGGAGGGAGATAATGTCACACAATGCAGGAGAGGACTGTGGGGGGAGATAATGTTACACAATGCGTGTGTGTGTGTTTATGTCCGCTTGTTCTCTGCTGCATTCCAAGCACGTAAAAGACACACCCTCTCCCCTCAGCTCTCAAATGAAGTGGACACTTCTGATGACATATCATGACATATGATGAGTTGACGCTTGCAGGGCGAGGGAAGAATGAGTTCATGTTAAATGAACCGCCCTTGTCCAGAAATGCGTCAGTCGCTTGTCCCACGGTAGTGTTTTCAGTCATCTTGGAACCACTAGTAGATGTTGTGTGTGGTTTATATGCTCTACAGTCACTTATGATTGTATTTCAGATCTTGGTTAGAAGACAACGCATCCGCAGACATCAAATTCTAGCCATCCGACGATATCAGGTAAATAGTCTGTGTTTTATAAATGGCCAATAAGCATAAAACACCATTGTATAAGGAATTATCAACTTGATCTCATACTGAGAAATATGGTAGGCCACTTGATTTCAACATCTGAACAGAGTGGACAGAATAGCATGCTGTTCAGACACATGGAGACAGACAGAAGGGTGTGTTCATAACAATTCAACTGTCAACCTTGTTAGCTAGAAAATAGAGCCAAGTTGACTAAACTTGAAATATAAAGATTAGCTGGCTACTCAATAGCACATGGGCTTGAGAGATTGTTGATGAGACCTGTGCTAATTTTCTATAGCCTAATGCCTGCTACAATAAGTTAGTCATGATTAGTGAATGTGCATTATGCATGGTTCTGGTTAAAAAAGGGTTCTAGTTAAAAAAGGGTTCTGGTTAAAAAAGGGTTCTAGTTAAAAAAGGGTTCTAGTTAAAAAAGGGTTCTAGTTAAAAAAGGGTTCTAGTTAAAAAAGGGTTCTAGTTAAAAAAGGGTTCTGGTTAAAAAAGGGTTCTAGTTAAAAAAGGGTTCTAGTTAAAAAAGGGTTCTAGTTAAAAAAGGGTAATTTAATAGACAGACTTGAACACCAGATCAGTGATTATTGGTTCTGGTTAAAAAAGGGTTCTGGTTAAAAAAGGGTTCTAGTTAAAAAAGGGTTCTAGTTAAAAAAGGGTAATTTAATAGACAGACTTGAACACCAGATCAGTGATTATTGGTTCTGGTTAAAAAAGGGTTCTAGTTAAAAAAGGGTTCTGGTTAAAAAAGGGTTCTGGTTAAAAAAGGGTTCTAGTTAAAAAAGGGTTCTAGTTAAAAAAGGGTTCTAGTTAAAAAAGGGTAATTTAATAGACAGACTTGAACACCAGATCAGTGATTATTGCAACAAGAACAAAAAGTAGGTTAAATCATTTTGATAAACAAATGAAGTTATTAGTGGGTCTTATGGTTTTGGAAGGCTTATACACGACATGGCCTAAAGTATGTGAACATGCCTTCAACTGAGTTGATTTGGCTATTTCAACTACACCCGTTGCTGACAGGTGTATACAATAGAGCACACAGCCATGCAATCTCCATAGACAAACGTTTGCAGTAGAATGGCCCATACTGAAGAGCTCAGTGACTTTCAACATGGCACCGTCATAGGATGCCACCTTTCCAACAAGTTACTTCATCAAATTTCTTCCCCGCTAGAGCTGCCCTGTTCAACTGTGAATGCATAGTCCCAAATACAAAGTTTGGTGGAGGAGGAATAATGGTCTGGGACTGTTTTTCATGGTTTGGGCTAGGCCCCTTAGTGATGGGAAATCTTAACACTACAGCAAACAATGACATTCTAGATGATTCAGTGCTTCCACCTTTGTGGCAACAGCTTGGGGAAAGCTCTTTCCTGTTTCAGCAGGACAATGCCCCCGTGCACAAAGCGAGGTCCATACAGAAATGGTTTGTCGAGATTGGTTCGTAAGAACTTAACTGGCCTGCACACATCCCTGAACTCAAGCCCATCGAACACCTTTGGGATGAATTGAAACACTGCGACTGCGAGCCAGACCTAATCGCTCAACATCAGTGCCCAACCTCACTAATGCACTTGTGGCTGAATGGAAGCAAGTCCCCCTGCAGCAATGTTCCAACATTTAGTGGAAAGCCTTCCCCCGAAGAGTGGAGGCTGTTATAGCAGCAAAGAGGGGACCAACTCCATAATAACGGCCATGATTTTGGAATGAGATGTTCGAAGAGCATACTTTGCATACTTTTGACAAGGTAGTATATTTAGCCTAGTTATAACTTCACAAGCCCTGAATTCATTAAATTATTGCCGACTGTTTGAAACGCTGTGTATTTGACCTTTGATTCTACAGCAATACTTATTTAGAGAAAATATATCTCTAAATAAGAGAACATCTGCATTCAAATGAAGATACTGTAAACGGTGAATTCGGAAACTATTCAGATGCCTTGACTTTTTACAAAAAAAAATGAAAAGCAGGTTTTCATCAAGGATCTCTCTGTACTTTGCTCCGTTCATCTTTCCCTCGATCCTGACTAGTCTTACAGTCCCTGCCGCTGAAAAACATCCCCACAGCATGATGCTGCCACCACCGGATTACAAAAAGAGAACCAGCCCCGTCGCGGACATCGACGTCTTGCTCCCAGACAAATTAAATGACTTCTTTGCTCGCTTTGAGTACAATACAGTGCCACAGACACCGCCCGCTACCAAAGCCTGCGGCCTCTCCTTCACCGTGGTCAACGTGAGTAAAACATTTCAACCTGTTATCCCTCGCAAGGCTGCCGGCCCAGAAGGTAGACCTAGCCCCGTCCTCAGGTAGTAAACCCAAAATGGCTTTGTAAATAAAAGTATACCAGTACCTGAGCCTACGAGTGACTAGAGAAGTCCAGCCAACCCTGGTATACAAAGTGCAGTGGTGTGTAAGGGTTTTGCAGTTTAAAATAAATCTCAAAGTGGCATGGTAAAGGGTGTCAATTGATCTCAAACACTGAGCGGAAGCATTCATATATAAAATATCCCCATAGTCTAGTAAAGGCATAAATGTAGCTTGATACTAGCCTCCTTCTGGCTTCAAAAGAAAATCAGGCCTTATTCCTTAAATAAAATCCCAATTTCAGCTTAAATTTTTTTGTAAATTGTTGAATAGGCAATTTAAAAGAGAGGCCGTCATCAATTAAAATTCCAAGATATTTATATGAGGTTACAACCTCAATCTCCTTGCCCTGACAGGTAGTAAGAGGAGAAAGGTTCAGAGGTCTATTTCTTGCTTTAGAAAACACCATTGGTTTAGTTTTCTCAGTATTGAGGATAAGCTTCAATTGACACAAGGTATGTTGAACAGTATAAAAAGCAGTTAGCAAGTTCTGGAAAGCTTTTGTAAGAGACGAGGCACAACAGTAAATAACAGTATCATCAGCATAAAAATGAAGTTGCGCATTTTGGACATTTTTGTCTAAATAATGTACAGTGCCTTGCGAAATTATTCGGCCCCCTTGAACTTTGCGACCTTTTGCCACATTTCAGGCTTCAAACATAAAGATATAAAACTGTATTTTTTTGTGAAGAATCAACAACAAGTGGGACACAATCATGAAGTGGAACGACATTTATTGGATATTTCAAACTTTTTTAACAAATCAAAAACTGAAAAATTGGGCGTGCAAAATTATTCAGCCCCTTTACTTTCAGTGCAGCAAACTCTCTCCAGAAGTTCAGTGAGGATCTCTGAATGATCCAATGTTGACCTAAATGACTAATGATGATAAATACAATCCACCTGTGTGTAATCAAGTCTCCGTATAAATGCACATGCACTGTGATAGTCTCAGAGGTCCGTTAAAAGCGCAGAGAGCATCATGAAGAACAAGGAACACACCAGGCAGGTCCTAGATACTGTTGTGAAGAAGTTTAAAGCCGGATTTGGATACAAAAAGATTTCCCAAGCTTTAAACATCCCAAGGAGCACTGTGCAAGCGATAATATTGAAATGGAAGGAGTATCAGACCACTGCAAATCTACCAAGACCTGGCCGTCCCTCTAAACTTTCAGCTCATACAAGGAAAAGACTGATCAGAGATGCAGCCAAGAGGCCCATGATCACTCTGGATGAACTGCAGAGATCTACAGCTGAGGTGGGAGACTATGTCCATAGGACAGCAATCAGTCGTATATTGCACAAATCTGGCCTTTATGGAAGAGTGGCAAGAAGAAAGCCATTTCTTAAAGATATCCATAAAAAGTGTTGTTTAAAGTTTGCCACAAGCCACCTGATGAAACCAAAATGTAACTTTTTGGCAACAATGCAAAACGTTATGTTTGGCGTAAAAGCAACACCCTGAACACACCATCCCCACTGTCAAACATGGTGGTGGCAGCATCATGGTTTGGGCCTGCTTTTCTTCAGCAGGGACAGGGAAGATGGTTAAAATTGATGGGAAGATGGATGGAGCCAAATACAGGACCATTCTGGAAGAAAACCTGATGGAGTCTGCAAAAGACCTGAGACTGGGACGGATATTTGTCTTCCAACAAGACAATGATCCAAAACATAAAGCAAAATCTACAATGGAATGGTTCAAAAATAAACATATCCAGTTGTTAGAATGGCCAAGTCAAAGTCCAGACCTGAATCCAATCGAGAATCTGTGGAAAGAACTGAAAACTGCTGTTCACAAATGCTCTCCATCCAACCTCACTGAGCTCGAGCTGTTTTGCAACGAGGAATGGGAAGGAAAAAAATGTCAGTCTCTCGATGTGCAAAACTGATAGAGACATACCCCAAGCGACTTACAGCTGTAATCGCAGCAAATTAACTTAAGGGGGCTGAATAATTTTGCACGCCCAATTTTTCAGTTTTTGATTTGTTAAAAAAGTTTGAAATATCCAATAAATGTCCTTCCACTTCATGATCGTGTCCCACTTGTTGTTAATTCTTCACAAAAAAATACAGTTTTATATCTTTATGTTTGAAGCCTGAAATGTGGCAAAAGGTCGCAAAGTTCAAGGGGGCCGAATACTTTCGCAAGGCACTGTATATTAATAGTGGATAAGAGAAGACCAAGTACAGAGCCTTGGGGCACACCTTTAAAGAAACAATTTAACAGACATCAGCCCATCAAATTGAGTGCAATGAGTTCTATCAGACAGATATCTGTCTATCAGACAGATAGGGGCAGCAAGGTAGCCTAGTGGTTAGAGCGCTGGACTAGGGTTGCAAGTTCAAATCCCCAAGCCGACAAGGTACAAATCTGTCGTTCTGCCCCTGAACTGGCAGTTAACCCACTGTTCCTAGGCATTGGAAAATTTGAATTTGTTCTTAACTGCCTAGTTAAATAAAGGTTCAAAAAAATAGTTAGCAAACCATGCAAACCATGCAACTGCATGCTCTGAAAGACCTACACTCGACAATCTCTGCCTTAGTGTATATAGCATGATCAACTGTATCAACTGTATCAAAAGCCTTAGAGAGATCAATAAAAAGTGAGACAGAGTGCTGTTTTTTGTCAAGGGCTTCAGTGATATAATTTAAAACCTTCATGGCTGCTGTAATTGTGCTATGCTTCTTCCTGAAGCCCGATTGGTACATTGATAAAATAGAGTTAGTAAATAAAAACTCTTTTACCTGTTCCCTCACAAGGGTTTCAAGTATTTTTACCAGGGGTGACAGCTGAGGAGTGGCTTCCGTCTAGCCATTGTACCATAAAGGCCTGATTGGTGGAGTGCTGCAGAGATGGTTGTCCTTCTGGAAGGTTCTCCCATATCCACAGAGGATGTCTGGAGCTCTGTCAGAGTGACCATTGGGTTCTTAGTAACCTCCTAGACCAAGGCCCTTCTCATCCGATTGCTCAGTTTGGCCCGGGCGGCTTTAGGAAATGTCTTGATGGTTCCAAAATTCAATGCTGCAGACATTTTTTGGTACCGTGGACACAATCCTCTCTCTGCGCTCTATGGATAATTCCTTCGACCTCATGGCTTGGTTTTCGCTCTGTCATGCAGTGTTAACCGTGGGACCTTACATTGACAGGTGTGTGCCTTTCCAAATCATGTCCAATCAATTGAATTTACCACAGGTGGACTCCAATCAAGTAGAAACTTCTCAAAGATGATCAATGGAAATAGGATGCACCTGAGCTCAATTTCGAGTGTCATAGCAAAGGGTCTGAATAATTGTGTTTTCGCTTTGTCATTATGGGGTATTGTGTGTAGATTGATGAGCAAACAACTAACTTAATCCATTTTAGAATAAGACTGTAACGTAACAAAATGTGGAAAAAGTGAAGGGGTCTGAATACTTTCCAAATGCACTGTATATCGTGAATCGGCCATAACTTTTAGATATGATTCTTAGGCCACATTGCCTGAGCATGTTATGTGTGTGTTTGAGTGTGAGTGTATATGAGAGTGTAGAGTCCTGTGAGCGTGCATAGAGACAGTGCAAAACTGAAATACAAAGGTCAACTCAGATAGTCCTTGTTGGCAAAATATTTGTAGCTATTTTGCAGTTTTATGGCTTGGGGATAGAAGCTGTTCAGGAGCCTGTTGGTGTCAGACTTGATGCACCGGTACTGCTTGCTGTGTGGAAGCAGAGAGAACAGTCTATGGCTTGGCTGGCTGGAAACTTTCCGCTTTCACACCGCCTGATTTCGATGTCCGCACCACCCTCTGTAGGCCATGCAACCGAGGGCGGTGCTGTTGCCATACCAAGCAGTGATGCAGCCATTCAAGATGCTCTCAATGGTGCAGCTGTAGAACTGAGGGCCCATGCCAAACCTTTTCAACTTCCGGAGGGAAAGAGGCCTTAGTGATTTGTACACCGAGGAACTGGAAGCTCTCCATCCGTTCCACTGCAGCCCTGTCGATGTGTGTGGGGGCGTGCTCACCCCTGCTCCCCCTTTACTGTAGTCCACAATCAGCTACTTGGTTTTGCTGACGTTGAGGGAGAGGTTGTTGTCCCGGCACTGCCAGGTCACTGACCTCCTCCCTGTCTAATCATCGTCGGTGATCAGGCCTGCCGCCATCATGTCGTCAGCAAACTTGATGATGGTGTTGGAGTCGTGCGTGACCTCGCAGTCGTGGGCAGAAATCAAATGGAGAGCATCGTGAAGAGCGCAGTTGGAATCTGATTACAGTGCTATGCAAAGACAGGGTATTCATCTTCCACAATGAGGATGTGTGTGGTGTGGTGACTGCCAAGCCATAAGTGAGGTCTTCTCACGATGAATGTACAATTACAATTCATCTCAACTTATGAAAATGGCACATCGGAGAGGACAGTGTTGGAAAAGGTTTCAAATTGTCATACTTGAGTAAAAGTAAAGATACCTTCATAGAAAATGACTCTAGTAAAAGTAAAAGGCTAACAGTGTTTGGTTTTAAATATACTCAAGTATCAAAAGTGAATGTTTTTGGTAAAATATACTTACGTATCAAAAGTAAAAGTATAAATCATTTAAAATTCCTTACTGTATATTAAGCAAACCAGACGGCACCATTTTTTTACGAACAGCCAGGAGCCCTCTCCAACACTCAGACATCATTTACAGATAGCCAGGAGCCCTCTCCAACACTCAGACATCATTTACAGATAGCCAGGAGCCCTCTCCAACACTCAGACATCATTTACAGATAGCCAGGAGCCCTCTCCAACACTCAGACATCATTTACAGATAGCCAGGAGCCCTCTCCAACACTCAGACATCATTTACAGATAGCCAGGAGACCTCTCCAACACTCAGACATCATTTACAGATAGCCAGGAGCCCTCTCCAACACTCAGACATCATTTACAGATAGCCAGGAGTCCTCTCCAACACTCAGACATCATTTACAGACAGCCAGGAGCCCTCTCCAACACTCAGACATCATTTACAGATAGCCAGGAGCCCTCTCCAACACTCAGACATCATTTACAGATAGCCAGGAGCCCTCAACAACACTCAGACATCATTTACAGATAGCCAGGAACCCTCTCCAACATTCAGACATCATTTACAGATAGCCAGGAGCCCTCTCCAACACTCAGACATCATTTACAGATAGCCAGGAGCCCTCAACAACACTCAGACATCATTTACAGATAGCCAGGAACCCTCTCCAACATTCAGACATCATTTACAGATAGCCAGGAGCCCCCGCCAACACTCAGACATAATTTACAGATAGCCAGGAGCCCTCTCCAACACTCAGACATCATTTACAGACAGCCAGGAGCCCTCTCCAACACTCAGACATCATTTACAGATAGCCAGGAGCCCTCTCCAACACTCAGACATCATTTACAGATAGCCAGGAGACCTCACCAACACTCAGACATCATTTACAGATAGCCAGGAACCCTCTACAACATTCAGACATAATTTACAGATAGCCAGGAGCCCTCGCCAACACTCAGACATAATTTACAGATAGCCAGGAGTCCTCTCCAACACTCAGACATCATTTACAGACAGCCAGGAGCCCTCTCCAACACTCAGACATAATTTACAGATAGCCAGGAGCCCTCTCCAACACTCAGACATCATTTACAGATAGCCAGGAGACCTCTCCAACACTCAGACATCATTTACAGATAGCCAGTAGCCCTCTCCAACACTCAGACATCATTTACAGATAGCCAGGAGCCCTCTCCAACACTCAGACATCATTTACAGATAGCCAGGAGACCTCTCCAACACTCAGACATCATTTACAGATAGCCAGGAGCCCTCTCCAACACTCAGACATCATTTACAGATAGCCAGGAGCCCTCTCCAACACTCCGACATCATTTACAAATGAAGCATGTGTGTTTAGTGAGTCCGCCACATCAGAGGCAGTAGGGACGACCAGGGATGTTCTCTTGAAGTGTGTGAATTAGACCATTTTCCTGTCCTACTAAGCATTCAAAATGTACATCATTTTCTTTAGGAATGTAGTGAAGTAAAAGTTGTCATAAATATAAATAGTGAAGTAAAGATAACCCCAAAAACTCCTTAAGTAGTACTTTAAAGTATGTTTACTTAAGTACTTTACACCACTACGGGGAGCGAATGCATTCCATACAAGAGAAACATTGTAATGTTTGAGAGTCAAAATCGTTTTAAGATTTTAAATAATTGGGAATGTGGTATAACCCTGGGGAATGTAAAGAGCGAGGCAAAGGCTGATTGGTTGAAGCCTTTGTAAAATAGGAGCAGAGGGCATTCTGATAGGCTGAGGGGACACAGAATTTGAATGAAAGCCAGTAGTGATTGGATGAGGAGCAGACTCGTGGATAGAGATTAGATGAAGGGCAAATGATGCAGATGTCTCTATGACTTGCTGCTGGCTCAGCAACTTCTACAGTGACACACACATGCAAACAAGCACACACACACACACACTCTCTGGTCCACTCAAAGTCTCCATCTATTATGGACAGCCTGTGGATGGAACCACTGCTGTGTCTGCCCGTCTCTCTGCTGCGCCCTGTTTCCATGACAACAGCACAGCAAGCCAGCAAGGTCACTTTCTCCAGCTGAGGCAGTGCACAAAGTCACTCCAAGGCAACAGCACGCAAGAGAGGGATGGGGAGGGAGGGAGGGAGGGAGAGAGAAAGGGAGGGAGGGAGAGAGAAAGGGAGGGAGAGAGAGAGCAGAGGAGGTGACAGGAACTTTGATAGAGTGTGATTAAGAGAGAACACATGTGAAATCTAATTCCCTGGTGTGAGTGTGACGTGTATGTGCGTGTGTGCACGTGCGTGTGCGTGCGTGAGTGCGTGTGTGTGTGTGTGTGCGTGACTATATGCAACTAAGGTAGGGGGTCCATCAGTGTGAGGACGAAAGCAGTGAGAGACGATCCTCCAATATCTCCTCAGCCGTCACACATTTGGTTCGCCCCGGGAAAAGAGAGTGAGAAAACTGCAGGGGGGCCAACACATCCCAAAGACAAGCCCCATAACAAACGAGCTCTCCAAACTTCCCAGCATGCCCCTGAACGTCCTACAGCAACACCATCAACCACATACCACTTTCCCCCCGGTGCCCCAATGCATCATGGTCTCTGTAGTCTGCCAACCCCCCCACAGTAAAACCCTATCCGTCACGGTGCTAGACACAAGAGTGTGACCGTGAAGTAGAGTTTCCGCTGCTCTCTCATTTTTCCCAGAGTCACATTTACCTTCAGCGGCAGACAGCATGGCTAATTATATTTATTAATATGGAAAACGGCACCTACACAGCTGTCTACCTGCGCAAGTAGCAGACGAAGATGAATGTGATTAATGACGTTCCATACATTTCCTCAACAAATCAGGTGATTAGATCAACTAGCGATGCTAATCATAGCCTATTGTTATGTGGGGTGTGTCATCGCCGCATATGCTTTTGGAGGGAAAATGGCCTAAAAGAGTTTTCCATCCATCAGCTGGATATATTTAGGTAATGATGTTCCCAAGTTCCGTCTGTCCAGACCCTCGTTTCAAGGAAACCATATGCCTGGCCAGGTGCAAAGCCTTCCCTACATTCCTCTTCCTCTCTCTCTCAACACTCTCCACATATAACTTGGGGAGAGGCTGAGTGGTGGCATGCGAGCTTAGAGCCTTGATTAGATTAGGAGTTCAGAGTTCAGAGTTCAGGATCAACTAGTTGCTGAGCGGCTATCAATGTGAGCGAGAGAGAGAGAGGGAGAGAGTAGAGTAGAGAGAGAATAGAGAGACGGAGAGTAGAGTAGAGAGAGAATAGAGAGACAGAGAGTAGAGTAGAGAGAGAGTAGAGAGCGAGAGAGAGAGAGAGAGTAGAGATAGATAGATAGAGAGAGACAGAGATTAGAGTAGACAGAGAGAGAGAGAGACAGGGAGAGAGTAGAGTAGAGTAGAGAGAGTGACAGGGGGAGAGTAGAGTAGAGAGAGAGAGAGAGACAGGGGGAGAGTAGAGTAGAGTAGAGAGAGAGAGAGAAAGAGAGTAGAGTAGAGAGAAAGAGAGAGAGAGTAGAGTACATTGGGAGAGTAGAGTAGAGTAGAGAGAGAGAGAGAGAGTAGAGTAGAGAGAGAGTAGAGTAGAGTAGAGAGAGAGAGACAGGGAGAGAGTAGAGTAGAGTAGAGAGAGTAGAGAGAGAGACAGGGGGAGAGTAGAGTAGAGAGAGAGAGAGACAGGGGGAGAGTAGAGTAGAGTAGAGAGAGAGAGAGACAGGGAGAGAGTAGAGTAGAGAGAGAGAGACAGGGAGAGAGTAGAGTAGAGAGAGAGAGAGACAGGGGGACAGTAGAGTAGAGAGAGAGAGAGAGAGAGTAGAGTAGAGAGAGAGAGAGAGAGTAGAGTAGAGAGAGAGAGAGAGACAGGGGGAGAGTAGAGGAGAGTAAAGTAGAGAGAGAGAGAGAGAGAGAGTAGAGTAGAGTAGAGAGAGAGAGGGGGGGAGTAGAGTAGAGTAGAGAGGGGGAGAGGGTAGAGTAGAGTAGAGAGAGAGAGACAGGAGGAGAGTAGAGTAGAGTAGAGAGGGAGAGAGAGACAGGGGGAGAGTAGAGTAGAGTAGAGAGAGAGACAGGGGAAGAGTAGAGTAGAGTAGGGTATAGAGAGAGAGACAGGGGAGAGTAGAGTAGAGTAGAGAGAGAGAGACAGGGGGAGAGTAGAGTAAAGAGAGAGAGAGTAGAGAGACAGGGGGAGAGTAGAGTAGAGTAGAGAGAGAGAGAGAGAGAGAGATGGGGGAGAGAAGAGTAGAGTAGAGAGAGAGAGAGAGAGGGAGAGTAGAGTAGAGAGAGAGACAGGGAGAGAGAGAGAGAGAGAGAGATGGGGGAGAGAAGAGTAGAGAGAGAGAGAGAGAGAGATGGGGGAGAGAAGAGTAGAGAGAGAGAGAGAGAGAGAGAGAGAGAGAGAGAGAGAGAGATGGGGGAGAGAAGAGTAGAGTAGAGAGAGAGAGAGAGAGGGGAGAGTAGAGAGAGAGAGAGAGAGATGGGGAGAGAGTAGAGTAGAGAGAGAGAGAGACAGAGCGAGAGTAGAGTAGAGTAGAGAGAGAGAGAGAGAGAGAGAGAGAGAGAGAGGGAGAGAGTAGAGTAGAGAGAGAGAGAGAGAGTAGAGTAGAGTAGAGAGAGAGAGTAGAGTAGAGTAGAGTAGTGTAGAGTAGAGTAGAGTAGAGAGAGAGAGTAGAGTAGAGTGTGAGAGAGAGAGAGAGAGAGAGAGATAGAGAGTAGAGTAGAGTAGAGTAGAGAGAGAGAAAGAGAGAGAGAGAGGGAGAGAAGAGTAGAGTAGAGAGAGAGAGAGATAGAGAGACAGGGGGAGAAGAGTAGAGTAGAGAGAAAGAGAGAGAGAGAGACAGGGGGAGAGTAGAGAGCGAGAGAGAGACAGGGAGAGAGTAGAGTAGAGAGAGAGAGAGAGAGAGGGAGAGAGTAGAGTAGAGAGAGAGAGAGAGACAGGGGAGAGTAGAGTAGAGTAGAGAGAGAGAGAGTGACAGGGGGAGAGTAGAGTAGAGAGAGAGAGAGAGACAGGGGAGAGTAGAGTAGAGTAGAGAGAGAGAGAGTGACAGGGGGAGAGTAGAGTAGAGTAGAGAGAGAGATGGGAGATAAGGGAGCAACAGAAGTGAACAGAAAGAGAAAGAGAAAGAGCAAGAGAGAAATCTAGTTGAAGAGAAGTGAGCAACTGATTCCAATGTTTATAGCATAGCTTGTACTTCTCTGATGTGATGTGTGATGGGGTTCTATACTGTGTGAGTGTTATCCTGGATCAAGAGGTGTTGACTTCACCTCGGCCTGACCTGCTTGGAGAACACAAGCATCCACTAATCGACATGACACCCTGAGCCCCGAGAGCTGTGCACCCATCTGCAGCACAACTTTCACTGGTAAACACACACAGAGAAGGGGGGAAGGAGAGAGAAGGAATGAAGGAGAGAGGGAATGAGGTAGAAAGAGAGAGAAAGACAGAGGGGATAGAGAGAGAGGGAGAGAGAGGGAGAGAGAGGGCGTTGGTGGGAGAAATAGGGATATAAAGGACGACAGAGAGAGGGGGAGGGGGAGAGAAGAGAGAAAGAAAGTGAGGGAATGAGAGAGAGGAAAAGAGAGAAGCAAGAAAGTGAAAGAGAGAGAGGAAAAGCCAACTGACCATTTATAAATTATTTGAGAGACAGAGTTATTTTGGCATCTTCTTACCAATGTCCATAACCCTCATGTGAAGGCACTGAGCTGAATATATAAAAAAATATTTTTTTTATTTCACCTTTATTTAACCAGGTAGGCTGGTTGAGCACAAGATCTCATTTGCAACTGCGACCTGGCCAAGATAATGCATAGCAGTGTGAACAGACAACATGGAGTAAACAATAAACAATAAACATAGTAGAATAAAAAAAATATATATATATACATTGTGTGCAAAAGGCATGAGGAGGTAGGCAATAAATAGGCCATAGGAGCGAATAATTACAATTTAGCAGATTAACACTGGAGTGATAAATGAGCAGATGAACATGTGCAGGTAGAGATACTGGTGTGCAAAAGAGCAGAAAAGTAAATAAATATAAACAGTATGGGGATGAGGTAGGTAAATTGGGTGGGCTATTTAGAGATGGACTATGTACAGCTGCAGCGATCGGTTAGCTGCTCAGATAGCAGATGTTTAAAGTTGGTGAGGGAGATAAAAGTCTCCAACTTCAGAGATTTTTGCAATTCGTTCCAGTCGCAGGCAGCAGAGAACTGGATGGAAAGGCGGCCAAATGAGGTGTTGGCTTTAGGGATGATCAGTGAGATACACCTGCTGGAGCGCATGCTACGGGTGGGTGTTGCCATCGTGACCAGTGAACTGAGATAAGGCGGAGCTTTACCTAGCATAGACTTGTAGATGACCTAAAGCCAGTGGGTCTGGCGACGAACATGTAGCGAGGGCCAGCCGACTAGAGCATACAGGTCGCAGTGGTGGGTGTAATAAGGTGCTTTAGTAACAAACAGATGGCACTGATAAACTGATAAACTGCATCCAGTTTGCTGAGTAGAGTGTTGGAAGCTATTTTGTAGATGACAACGCCGAAGTCAAGGATCAGTAGGATAGTCAGTTTTACTAGGGTAAGTTTGGCGGCGTGAGTGAAGGAGGCTTTGTTGCGAAATAGAAAGCCGACTCTAGATTTGATTTTGGATTGGAGATGTTTGACATGAGTCTGGAAGGAGAGTTTGCAGTCTAGCAAAAATGCATCAACTTTTAAGTAAAATTCAAAAAAAAAATTTAATTGCCATATATGAAATGCATTAACCATTCTTGATTAAAATCTAAACAGACCCCCCCCCCAAAAAAAAGATCATGATGATTAATTCTGTCTCAGATGAGCCAGGTCATTACGGCAGATTGTGCAAGCTAATTAGCATAGCGCATCTCGTTAAGGTGTGTCTGTTGCTCTGGTCTCGGGAAACAGTTGGAGGAAACAGGACTAATTGAGACGAATCAGCTAACATTCACTCCGCCCTGTGAAAAAGACCTCTAACGAGACCTCGCTCTGACCCCACCTCCACCTCGCTTGCCATTGGTCCGGTGAAGTCGGAATCTGCACTACCATTGGTTAGGGTGTCAGTATCTGCGCAGTACTTGGTCCGATTAGCCCACTGTGACCATTGTGTCACTGAGAAGTACAGTAAATGTACCGTCACCACACCAGGAAGGAGATTTGAACGTGCTGTACACAAGACACATCTATAACTGATCTGAAAACACCTATAACCCCGGCAAGTGTACACACTTGTTATCCTGGGCTGACGGACCTTGACTCCAAAATGCCCTATCATTTTTAGAGTCTGAGAACTACTCCAGTCCATTCCATCATGAGAGTGTTTGAGATTCTACATCAATGTTGGAGTTGTAAGTTTCGATCAAAGTTTGTGTTCAAGGCTGTATCCCTGTTTGTACAGACATCTGCAGTCAACAAAGACTGCAGGTAGAAGAGGTTATCAGAACTGATTTAGTTGTCTTTAAGAGAAGCCATTCGTGGAACACACTGATTCTCTTTCCTACTTGTCAGATTTGTCAGATGGCTGCTGCAACCCATCTACTACTGTAACCCATCTACTGCTGCAACCCATCTCGTTAAGATGGGTGTCTCAGCCTCCAGTATTTATGCTGCAGTAGTTTATGTGTCGGGGGGCTAGGGTCAGTTTGGAGTACTTCTCCTGTCCTATTCGGTGTCCTGTGTGAATCTAAGTGTGCGTTCTCTAATTCTCTCCTTCTCTCTTTCTCTCTCTCGGAGGACCTGAGCCCTAGGACCATGCCCCAGGACTACCTGACATGATGACTCCTTGCTGTCCCCAGTCCACCTGGCTGTGCTGCTGCTCCAGTTTCAACTGTTCTGCCTTATTATTATTCGACCATGCTGATCATTTATGAACATTTGAACATCTTGGCCATGTTCTGTTATAATCTCCACCCGGCACAGCCAGAAGAGGACTGGCCATCCCATATATGCTCTCTCTAATTCTCTCTTTCTTTCTCTCTCTCGGAGGACCTGAGCCCTAGGACCATGCCCCAGGAATACCTGACATGATGACTCCTTGCTGTCCCCAGTCCACCTGACTGTGCTGCTGCTCCAGTTTCAACTATTCTGCCTTATTATTATTCGACCATGCTGGTCATTTATGAACATTTGAACATCTTGACCATGTTTTGTTATAATCTCCACCCGGCACAGCCAGAAGAGGACTGGCCACCCCACATAGCCTGGTTCCTCTCTAGGTTTCTTCCTAGGTTTTGGCCTTTCTAGGGAGTTTTTCCTAGCCACCGTGCTTCTTCACCTGCATTGCTTGCTGTTTGGGGTTTTAGGCTGGGTTTCTGTACAGCACTTTGAGATATCAGCTGATGTACGAAGGGCTATATAAAATAAATTTGATCTACTACTGTAACCCATCTACTACTGTAACCCATCTACTGCTGCAACCCATCTACTGCTGCAACCCATCTACTACTGTAACCCATCTACTACTGTAACCCATCTACTACTGTAACCCATCTGCTGCTGTAACCCATCTGCTGCTGTAACCCATCTGCTACTGTAACCCATTTACTACTGTAACCCATCTACTGCTGTAACCCATCTGCTGCTGTAACCCATCTGCTACTGTAACCCATCTACTACTGTAACCCATCTACTACTGTAACCCATCTACTGCTGCAACCCATCTACTGCTGCAACCCATCTACTACTGTAACCCATCTACTACTGTAACCCATCTACTACTGTAACCCATCTACTACTGTAACCCATCTACTACTGTAACCCATCTACTGCTGCAACCCATCTACTGCTGTAACCCATCTACTGCTGTAACCCATCTACTACTGTAACCCATCTACTACTGTAACCCATCTACTGCTGCAACCCATCTACTGCTGCAACCCATCTACTACTGTAACCCATCTACTACTGTAACCCATCTACTACTGTAACCCATCTACTACTGTAACCCATCTACTACTGTAACCCATCTACTACTGTAACCCATCTGCTGCTGCAACCCATCTACTACTGTAACCCATCTACTACTGTAACCCATCTGCTACTGTAACCCATCTGCTACTGTAACCCATCTGCTGCTGTAACCCATCTACTGCTGCAACCCATCTACTACTGTAACCCATCTACTACTGTAACCCATCTACTGCTGTAACCCATCTACTACTGTAACCCATCTGCTGCTGTAACCCATCTACTGCTGTAACCCATCTGCTGCTGCAACCCATCTACTACTGTAACCCATCTACTACTGTAACCCATCTGCTACTGTAACCCATCTGCTACTGTAACCCATCTGCTGCTGTAACCCATCTACTGCTGCAACCCATCTACTACTGTAACCCATCTACTACTGTAACCCATCTACTGCTGTAACCCATCTACTACTGTAACCCATCTACTACTGTAACCCATCTACTACTGTAACCCATCTACTGCTGTAACCCATCTACTACTGTAACCCATCTACTACTGTAACCCATCTGCTGCTGCAACCCATCTACAACTGTAACCCATCTACTACTGTAACCCATCTACTACTGTAACCCATCTACTACTGTAACCCATCTACTGCTGTAACCCATCTGCTACTGTAACCCATCTGCTACTGTAACCCAACGACTACTGTAACCCATCTACTACTGTAACCCATCTACTACTGCAACCCATCTACTACTGCAACCCATCTACTACTGTAACCCATCTGCTGCTGTAACCTATCTACTACTGGAACCCATCTACTACTGTAACCCATCTACTACTGTAACCCATCTACTACTGTAACCCATCTACTACTGCAACCCATCTGCTGCTGTAACCTATCTACTACTGGAACCCATCTACTACTGGAACCCATCTACTACTGGAACCCATCTACTACTGTAACCCATCTACTACTGTAACCCATCTACTACTGCAACCCATCTACTACTGTAACCCATCTGCTGCTGTAACCTATCTACTACTGGAACCCATCTACTACTGTAACCCATCTACTGCTGTAATCCATCTACTGCTGTAACCCATCTACTACTGTAACCCATCTACTACTGTAACCCATCTACTGCTGTAATCCATCTACTGCTGTAATCCATCTACTACTGTAACCCATCTACTGCTGTAATCCATCTACTGCTGTAATCCATCTACTACTGCAACACATTTACTGTAGAGCGAAGGGGAAGGTACGGCTCTGCAGAAAAATAAAATAACATAGAAAAATAAATCCAACGAAACAGATTCCGAGTGCCGTTTGTCAGTTGACGTGTTAGCTCATGCTGTTTTTAAGAGCTTGCATATCAGAAGTGTTGATTGACTCACACCCCCCGCCCTCCCGCCTCCCCAATCATGCCCTCGTTCATAGATCATTAGATCTGACTGCGTGACTGTTGACACTTATTCCCCCACCCTAGTGCACGCTGGTAGGACAAGAGTGACAGGCTCACAAGGTGAGAACACTGGTGGAACACTTGGGATTAAACTCATTTATGTAGCGTGTGTGAGAGAGGGAGGTCTTCAGTTCCACTTTGGTCACAGCCTGTCTGACTCAGCAGAACCAGAAGTATAACGCGCTTCTCATTAGGATGACCGACGCCATCTTGTGACCCGGCAACGAACAGAGGCACTCTCCAGGACCCGAAATAGCATAATAGAGATTGCGCGGACAGAAATCACTTCAAATGAGTCGACTGGAGCTGTCCAAAACTCACACGTCAGTGAGTTTGCCCTTTTCCGAAGTGACCTGTTGGCGTTGAGGGAAGCTCGGTCTCGTTCCACGGCTGCCACAGCGGTGAAAACAAATTATCAACCATTGCAATTTGCAGTGGTGTAAAGTAAAACATACTTTAAAGTACTACTTAAGGAGTTTTTTTGAGTATCTGTACTTTACTATTCATATTTTTGACTACTTTTACTTTTACTTCACTACATTCCTAATGAAAATTATGTACTTTTTACTTCATGAATTTTCCCTGACACCCAAAAGTACTAAAGAAAATGATGTACATTTTGAATGCTTAGCAGGACAGGAAAATGGTCTAATTCACACACTTATCAAGGGAACATCCCTGGTCCTCCCTACAGCGTCTGATCTGGCAGACTCACTAAACACATGCTTTGTTTGTAAATTATGTCTGAGTGTTAGAGTCTACCCCCGGCTATCTGTAAATTATGTCTGAGTGTTAGAGTCTACCCCCGGCTATCTGTAAATTATGTCTGAGTGTTAGAGTCTACCCCCGGCTATCTGTAAATTATGTCTGAGTGTTAGAGTCTACCCCCGGCTATCTGTAAATTATGTCTGAGTGTTAGAGTCTACCCCCGGCTATCTGTAAATTATGTCTGAGTGTTAGAGTCTACCCCCGGCTATCTGTAAATTATGTCTGAGTGTTAGAGTCTACCCCCGGCTATCTGTAAATTATGTCTGAGTGTTAGAGTCTACCCCCGGCTATCTGTAAATTACATTTTAAAAAATGGTGGTGTGTGGATTGCTTAATATAAGGAATAGGAAATTATCAATTACATTTACTTTTGATACTTAAGTATATTTAAAATCAAATACTTTTAGACTTTTACACAAATAGTATTTTACTGGGTGACTTTCAATTTTACTTGAGTCATTTTCTATTAAGATATCTTTACTTTTACTCAAGTATAACAATTGGGTACTTTTACCACCACTAGCAATGTGTCTATCTATGTGTTTCTGTGAAAAACAGAGCTTCAGTACTCCCCAGAGTGAAGATAAGGCAGTGCAGAACAGGCTAGGAGCCGCCTTTCATATGGAAATGAGGCCTTGTTTTGGTGGGCAGATATTGCAGAGCTTCAATCACAGAAGACAGGAACGAACTCACATTTATTTCAGGAAGCAGCTTTTTGTGGATATGCCTTAACAAGGAGAGCGAAGGCGGCTTGGCCTTGTGTCAAAACAACGGTGGGTGCAACACTAGGCTAAAATAGCATGACGCTAGGCTAAAATAGCATGACGCTAGGCTAAAATAGCATGATGCTAGGCTAATTCATCAATGAGAAGTGTCTCTCCTTTATCAGTGAGCCTTAGCCTAGATGCCCATGGCAGATATTAGCTGTTGGGTATTTGTTGAAGAATGTTAAACATCTGTGTCATGGGTACGACAGTGCACACAGACACACACACAGACACACACACAAGCACACAAAGACAGGGAGCTCTATGTTCTGATCGCTACTAAGCCAAAAGCATGCAATAACATGGTAATAACAATTCTCCACATGAATGCATTGCATGTGTCAGTGGATGGCTAACCAGTTGCCTTGCCCTAGTGGCAGACCCTGAACCTCTCAATGAGACTTGGGTGGATTATGACACTGGTTCAGTGGATGGCTAACCAGTTGCCTTGCCCTAGTGGCAGACCCTGAACCTCTCAATGAGACTTGGGTGGGTTATGACACTGGTTCAGTGGATGGCTAACCAGTTGCCTTGCCCTAGTGGCAGACCCTGAACCTCTCAATGAGACTTGGGTGGGTTATGACACTGGTTCAGTGGATGGCTAACCAGTTGCCTTGCCCTAGTGGCAGACCCTGAACCTCTCAATGAGACTTGGGTGGGTTATGACACTGGTTCAGTGGATGGCTAACCAGTTGCCTTGCCCTAGTGGCAGACCCTGAACCTCTCAATGAGACTTGGGTGG
>NC_143042.1:7257500-7285000 GCF_057628025.1 Oncorhynchus mykiss | reverse complement strand
CAGCCATCTTACCTGGGGACACAGGCCGAGGACTCCCCCTCGGGGGCCTCTGGGGCCGGGCAGCAGAACTGGTGCAGCACAGTCTGGTTCCTGGGAGATACGAGGGAGAGAGGAGGGAGAGAAAAGGGAGGGAAAGGACATTAGCGAGGCAGGAGGAATAGTAAGGAGCTTGTTTGAAATTGAATTACTAGAACTGGCATCATCCATATTGAGGGAACCCAAGAGGGTAGAGACAAATTCCTGTGGTCTGGGGGGCTTTATCCCTGTTTTAGTAATATTTCTATGGCTTTAACTAATACATGCAATGGAACTGTAACGGCGGTTTCTTTCTTATGTACATACTGTTGAAATGACACAGTTTAAAATGCATTGTAATACAAACACTGTGTTTTACTGTATGGAAGGGGGTTGGAGTATTGCATCGATGAGGAGAGAGTGGTCGTTGGTTCAGCAAACAACCAAGCTAAGTGTGAAAGCAGATGTCCCTTTCACTTTAGCCCCCAAAAAAGAGCTGCTTCCATTTTGCCCTCTCAACACTAGGTTCACTTCATTTATTGGACATTGTGACACAAAATAGCCTTTTTTACAACTTAATCAACCTCCTGTTGACCTGGCTTACATGGCTGCCGGGCCGTGGCGGCTCCTTTTCCCCCTGCTGGCAGCTGTGGGGCTTGCAGGTACCGAGGAGCGGTCGGACATGTCCAGACGTGTGGTGAACGGGCCAAAGGGCTGGAGGAGGGCCAGACTCTCACAGTGAGAGGGAAGAGAGATGGCAGATGTCCCCAACGACGGGCTGCTTGGAGTGGGGCATGTGACTGCCTCTCCGCCCTCTAACCCTCCCCACCTCCACCCATCCTGCCTCCACATAGCCTAGCCAGAGAACATTGACTAGCATAGTGCCATGTGGGGCTCAGCTGGTTAGAGTGTAGAGCTAGCAATGCCAAGGTTGTGGGTTCAGTTCCCGCAGGAACCACAGTATACTGCTGTCCTTCCTCGCTGTTTACCTGCCAAACACTCCTCCTTGACCTCTCCTCTCTTTCCCTCCAACAACATTCTATCCATCCCTGAGACTGTGTGGTCCCCCACTCCACTCTCCTCTCCCTCTCTCCCCTCGTTCTCCAGCCCAGTCCCACAGACTCTCCATCCCTCCTTCCATCCCCCTGTCCCTGAGAGCCAGAGAGGCATGGTCTGATGTGCAGGATGAGGAATTCAATACATTACTATAACAAAAAAAAAAGCAGCAGCATTCTCCCATGTCTCTTCTGCCTGGACACCGGACGTGGAGGCAGAGAGCGAGTCCATTTACAGGGCCCTTTGCTTTGTCCTCTAACTCTCCATGTCTCTCTCTCTCTGCCTTTCCATCTCAGTCTCTATTCCCCCACTCCATATCTCTCTCTCTCTGCCTTTCCATCTCAGTCTCTATTCCCCCACTCCATATCTCTCTCTCTCTGCCTTTCCATCTCAGTCTCTATTCCCCCACTCCATATCTCTCTCTCTCTGCCTTTCCATCTCAGTCTCTATTCCCCCACTCCATATCTCTCTCTCTCTGCCTTTCCATCTCAGTCTCTATTCCCCCACTCCATATCTCTCTCTCTCTGCCTTTCCATCTCAGTCTCTATTCCCCCACTCCATATCTCTCTCTCTCTGCCTTTCCATCTCAGTTTCTATTCCCCCACTCCATGTCTCTCTCTCTCTGCCTTTCCATCTCAGTCTCTATTCCCCCACTCCATATCTCTCTCTCTCTCTGCCTTTCCATCTCAGTCTCTATTCCCCCACTCCATATCTCTCTCTCTCTGCCTTTCCATCTCAGTCTCTATTCCCCCACTCCATATCTCTCTCTCTCTGCCTTTCCATCTCAGTCTCTATTCCCCCACTCCATATCTCTCTCTCTCTGCCTTTCCATCTCAGTTTCTATTCCCCCACTCCATGTCTCTCTCTCTCTGCCTTTCCATCTCAGTCTCTATTCCCCCACTCCATATCTCTCTCTCTCTGCCTTTCCATCTCAGTCTCTATTCCCCCACTCCATATCTCTCTCTCTCTGCCTTTCCATCTCAGTTTCTATTCCCCCACTCCATGTCTCTCTCTCTCTGCCTTTCCATCTCAGTCTCTATTCCCCCACTCCATATCTCTCTCTCTCTGCCTTTCCATCTCAGTCTCTATTCCCCCACTCCATGTCTCTCTCTCTCTGCCTTTCTATCTCAGTCTCTATTCCCCCACTCCATGTCTCTGTCTCTGCCTTTCCATCTCAGTCTCTATTCCCCCACTCCATGTCTCTCTCTCTCTGCCTTTCCATCTCAGTCTCTATTCCCCCACTCCATATCTCTCTCTCTGCCTTTCCATCTCAGTTTCTATTCCCCCACTCCATATCTCTCTCTCTCTGCCTTTCCATCTCAGTCTCTATTCCCCCACTCCATATCTCTCTCTCTCTGCCTTTCCATCTCAGTTTCTATTCCCCCACTCCATGTCTCTCTCTCTCTGCCTTTCCATCTCAGTCTCTATTCCCCCACTCCATATCTCTCTCTCTGCCTTTCCATCTCAGTTTCTATTCCCCCACTCCATATCTCTCTCTCTCTGCCTTTCCATCTCAGTCTCTATTCCCCCACTCCATATCTCTCTCTCTCTGCCTTTCCATCTCAGTCTCTATTCCCCCACTCCATCTCTCTCCATCAACCTCTCTAAGGAACAACATTCCCTTGGCTTCCTCTCAGGATCGGAACTTGGAGAACGGGAGACTGGGTAGCTCCTTCAAGGACAGCATTCACTCACTTGTGAGTGGAGAGTGGCCACCTTAGAAAAATAATGACTAGAATAAAAATATCAATTATATTTATGTGGTAGAGACACCCTGTTCTCTTCCCTATACCCAAACCCACTACTCATGATGGAAAGTAATGCCTGTCTGTCGGAAAGCCACAATGTTTAGAAGTCACCAGAGTCCATCATGAACTGTCTGATACTTATCATAAGATAACAAATTGAGAGAGGACAGAGAGAAAGAGAGAGAGAGGGGGTTGAGGAACGGGGTGAACAAAGAGGCTAAGAAAAAGAGGGTGTGATAAAGAGAGAAATGCAATGATAGAGAGATAGATACATGGAGATAATTAGAGCGATAGTGAGAGAATGGTGGCTGGAGATGGTGAGATAGAGAATTCATAAAATGAGAGTGAGAGAGAGATATAGAGAGAGAGAGAGAGAGAGAGATGTGCTCACATACCACTGACCCAATGTTGTTGCTGTATCTCTAGTGGTGGTTCACAGTAGTATAAATCAATGGAAGTGGGGGAACAGGCTAATTAATTTCTATTGTTAACTAATCTGCTAATTGATTTCTCTTTAATGACCATGACACAACGGGGTTTTAAGAGGTCGTCAACACTAAAGGGTCACACCGGGGACCAATTACCAGACACACACAGAAGGCGACGTTTACACAGATCATTTGTAATTATTTGTTTATTATTATGACAAACAACCAAAATGGCCACCACAGAGAAGGAGAGAGAGCGGGTTTATATTGGTGTAGTGTTCTGCTCTCATATGTCAGCGGTTTCACGGCGATAGCGTCTTCTTCTTCTTCTGTAACTAGAAGATGAGTCGCTGTCCTGCACAAGCTAGTTTGCTCATAAATGTGTTCTCAAGCCCCCTCAAAAAGAGGCATCACGTTCTTGCTGTCGGGGGCCAAGTGAAAGAAGGCGTCGCCAAGGCATGCATCAAAAGCAACATTAGTCTCAGAGGATGTATAATTTACATTTCCTCATTAAAAGTTGAACTCTTTGGAATACATTTCAGTGAAGGGTGGGTTTTAGCATACAGAACACCGCTCGTCTAACGTTCCCTCTGGCACAGTCTGTTTGAGTGACGCTCAATTGTTTTGCCTTAATGGTTTTCGCTTTGACAGGGGACAGAAAGGAGCTACATTTGGATCTTAATTAATGGTGCTTATAGGTGACGGGAGACGGGAAAGAGTTGTGTCTGTCTATGAGGAGAGACATCCAGCTGTGTACGGTCACTGAATAAAATAACATAGGTTGAGTCAGCGTGATGTCAGTGTGATGTCAGCGTGATGTCAGCGTGATGTCCCAAGGATTGTTTGACAGCTACTTAAGAGAACTATTTGATTACCTTTTCTTAATGATCATCAGAGCTATTCGCTGCCTCTCTCTCTCTCTTTTCACTCTCTTTCCTCATCTCTGCTTCAGTTTATCTCGCTATGTCAGTCTCTCTCTTTCTCTGTGTCTACCTGTCTGTCTCATTGTCTATCCATCTGCCTCTCTGTCTCTCTTCTCTCTCTGTGGTGTTACCTTTCTCTCATCCTCTAACTCAGTGGTAATTCAAACTTTTTCAGCGAGGACCACATTTTTTTTGCCAGAATTTCTGGGTACCCCATTTTTATCCCAACAATTTCTCTCCACCCCACGCCAAATCTAATGACACAGCCTCAACAAATAACTAATGATCTTTCTCAAAAACGCTTGTTTATTGTCCGGTACAATAATCTGTACTATTCATTTTTTGTTCTCCCAAAAAATATTTGTTTTTGTTTAAAAATAATAATAATTGGTGACCCCACTGCAGTTCCCCTGCGACCCCACTAGGGGTGGTGACCCCGACTTTGAATACCACTGCTTTAACTCCAGACGTGCTGTGATTGCCTGCAGTTGGTTTGGCCAGGTCTGACCCTTGTATTCTTGGATCTCACTAGGGGGGTCCTGGTCTGACCCTTGTATTCTTGGATCTCACTAGGGGGGTCCTGGTCTGACCCTTGTATTCTTGGATCTCACTAGGGGGGTTCTGGTCTGACCCTTGTATTCTTGGATCTCACTAGGGGGGTCCTGGTCTGACCCTTGTATTCTTGGATCTCACTAGGGGGGTTCTGGTCTGACCCTTGTATTCTTGGATCTCACTAGGGGGGTTCTGGTCTGACCCTTGTATTCTTGGATCTCACTAGGGGGGTTCTGGTCTGACCCTTGTATTCTTGGATCTCACTAGGGGGGTCCTGGTCTGACCCTTGTATTCTTGGATCTCACTAGGGGGGTTCTGGTCTGACCCTTGTATTCTTGGATCTCACTAGGGGGGTTCTGGTCTGACCCTTGTATTCTTGGATCTCACTAGGGGGGTTCTGGTCTGACCCTTGTATTCTTGGATCTCACTAGGGGGGTCCTGGTCTGACCCTTGTATTCTTGGATCTCACTAGGGGGGTTCTGGTCTGACCCTTGTATTCTTGGATCTCACTAGGGGGGTTCTGGTCTGACCCTTGTATTCTTGGATCTCACTAGGAGGGTCCTGGTCTGACCTTTGTATTCTTGGATCTCACTAGGGGGGTTCTGGTCTGACCCTTGTATTCTTGGATCTCACTAGGGGGGTTCTGGTCTGACCCTTGTATTCTTGGATCTCACTAGGGGGGTCCTGGTCTGACCCTTGTATTCTTGGATCTCACTAGGGGGGTCCTGGTCTGACCCTTGTATTCTTGGATCTCACTAGGGGGGTCCTGGTCTGACCCTTGTATTCTTGGATCTCACTAGGGGGGTCCTCGTCTGACCCTTGTATTCTTGGATCTCACTAGGGGGGTCCTGGTCTGACCCTTGTATTCTTGGATCTCACTAGGAGGGTCCTGGTCTGACCCTTGTATTCTTGGATCTCACTAGGGGGGTTCTGGTCTGACCCTTGTATTCTTGGATCTCACTAGTGGGGTCCTGGTCTGGCCCTTGTATTCTTGGATCTCACTAGGGGGGGGTCCTGGTCTGACTGGTTTATTCTTGGGTCTCACTAGGGGGGGTTCTGGTCTGACTGGTTTATTATTGGATCTCACTAGGGGGGGTTCTACAATCAGAACATGACTCACCACCAGCACATTGGCAACCAGCAAGGAACCCAGTCCTTGTTTACCTGGGGACACCATTTCAGTGATGGACCTAGGCTCTGCGTCAACAAGACTGATCATTCAGTTGCCCATGATGACGTCGCACTGACGTAGCAAGAGCAGGAAGTAACCAATCAGGATATAAGTAGATAAATCTCTCAACCAGGGACAGACGTGGGGCTATGTATTTATTTAAGGCCCTGCATAACTAGGATGAGGACAACAGGTCAGAAATTAAAGAATGGCATTTTTAGTGAGATCCTTGAATAAGATGTGTTTAATATGAGCACACACACACACACACGGCTCACGTGAAGATTTGACTTAAACTGAGCGAAAGGAATCTGTTTGTACTAGAGAGGTGTACTTTGAAGCAAGAGTGAGAGGGAGAGAGAGGGAGAGAGAGAAAAAGAGAGAAAGAGAGAGCGTGAGAGAGAGAGAGAGAGAGAGAGAGAGAAATAAAGAGAGAGAGAGAGGGAGAGGGAGAGAGATCTCCCCAATCCACAAAAGTGGAGACAAATTTGACCCAACTACCTTGGAATATGCGTCAACAGTAACCTTGGGAAAATCCTCTGCATTATTATTAACAGCAGACTCGTACATTTCCTCAATGAAAACAATGTACTGAGCAAATGTCAAATTGGCTTTTTACCAAATTACCGTACAACAGACCATGTATTCACCCTGCACACCCTAATTGACAACCAAACAAACCAAAACAAAGGCAAAGTCTTCTCAGGCTTTGTTGATTTCAAAAAAGCCTTTGACTCAATTTGGCATGAGGGTCTGCTATACAAATTGATGGAAAGTGGTGTTGGGGGTAAAACATACGAAATTATAAAATCCATATACACAAACAACAAGTGTGCAGTTAAAATTGGCAAAAAAAACACACAAATTTCTTCCCACAGGGCCGTGAAGGGTGAGAGACAAGGATGCAGCTTAAGCCCCACCCTCTTCAACATACATATCAATGAATTGGCGCGGGCACAACAAAAGTCTGCAGCACCTGGCCTCACCCTACTAGAATCTGAAGTCAAATGTCTACTGTTTGCTGATGATCTGGTGCTTCTGTCACCAACCAAGGAGGGCCTACAACAGCACCTATATATTCTAAACAGATTCTGCCAGACCTGGGCCCTGACAGTAAATCTCAGTAAGACCAAAATAATGGTGTTCCAAAAAAGGTCCAGTCGCCAGGACCACAAATACAAATTCCATCTAGACACCATTGCCCTAGAGCACACAAACAACTATACACACCTTGGCCTAAACATCAGAGCCACAGGTAACTTCCACAAAGCTGTGAACGATCTGAGAGACAAGGCAAGAAGGGCCTTCTATGCCATCAAAAGGAACATAAAATTCAACATATCGATTAGGATCTGGCTAAAAATACTTGAATCAGTCATAGAGCCCATTGCCCTTTATGGTTGTGAGGTCTGGGGTCCGCTCACCAACCAAGATTTCACAAAATGGGACAAACACCAGATTGAGACTCTGCATGCAGAATTCTGAAAAAATATCCTCCGTGTACAACGTAAAACCCCAAATAATGCATGCAGAGCAGAATTAGGCCATACCCATTAATTATCAAAATCCAGAAAAGAGACAATTTATTCTTCAACCACCTAAAAGGAAGCAATTCCCAAACCTTCCATAACAAAGCCATCACCTTCAGAGAGATTAACCTGGAGAAGAGTCCCCTAAGCAAGCTGGTCCTGGGGCTCTGTTCACAAACACAAACACACCCCACAGAGCCCCAGGACAGCAGCACAATTAGACCCAATCAAATCATGAGAAAACAAAAAGATAATTAGTTGACCCATTGGAAAGAATTAACAAAAAAAAACAAAGCAAACTAGAATGCTATTTGGCCCTAAACAGAGAGTACACAGTGGCAGAATACCTGACCACTGTGACTGACCCAAAGTTAAGGAAAGCTTTGACTATGTACAGACTCAGTGAGCATAGCCTTGCTATTGAGAAAGGCTGCCGTAGGCAGACATGGCTCTCAAGAGAAGACAGGCTATGTTCACACTGCCCACAAAATGAGGTGGAAACGGAGCTGCACTTTCTAACCTCCTGTCCAATGTATGACCATATTAGAGACACATATTTCCCTCAGATTACACAGATCCACAAAGAATTCGAAAACAAACCCAATTTTGATAAACTCCCATATCTACTGGGTGAAATACCACAGTGTGCCATCATAGCAGCAAGATTTGTGACCTGTTGCCATAAGAAAAGGGCAACCAGTGAAGAACAAACACCATTGTAAATACAACCCATATTTATGCTTATTTATTTTCCCTTGTGTACTTTAACCATTTGTACATTGTTACAACACTGTATATATACGTAATATGACATTTGTAATGTCTATATTGTTTTGAAACTTCTGTATGTGTAATGTTTACTGTTCATTTTTATTGTTTATTTCACTTTTGCATATTATCTACCTTACTTTGCTTTGGCAATGTTAACACATGTTTCCCATGCCAATAAATCCCCTTGAATTGAATTGAATTGAGAGAGAGAGAGAGAGAGAGAGAGAGAGAGAGAGAGAGGGAGAGAGAGAGAGAGAGAGAGAGAGAGAGAGAGAGAGCGCAAGAGAGCGAGAGAGAGAGAGAGAGAGAGAAAGCGCGAGAGAGAGCGCGAGAGAGAGAGAGAGAGAGCGCGAGAGAGAGAGCGAGAGAGAGAGAGAGAGAGCGAGCGAGCGAGAGAGAGAGAGAGAGCGAGAGAGAGCGCGAGAGAGAGCGAGAGAGAGAGAGAGCGCAAGAGAGCGAGAGAGAGAGAGAGAGTGAGAGAGAGAGAGAGAGAGAGAGAGAGAGAGAGAGAGAGAGAGAAAGGCAGAGACAATTTGCTTGTCAGGCAAACCTTGGCAAAGTGACCTTGAAAAAGACTTACATACCCACCACATTGACAGGGTTTGGACATTGATTTGACTGCACATGCTCCACGATTTAGATTTCCTGTTGAATTGCTTCGATAAAATAAATGTGTGATGAATTAAAGACTGCCTTGTAATGTCAAGGACAGGTGAACAAAGACAGTGTTTTCATGGCAACGCTGAGAAAAAGCACAGGAAATAAACTAGCACGGTGTCGGGGGCTTACAAAGTGTTAACAAGCTGAAGGGGACTGATTATCTAAAACTCCCAGTAGTGTTTCTTGGCTGACTCCAAAAGGCTCTAATCATATCTTCAGTTTGGCTTGGGCTCTATTATGGAACCCTATCATTGTGTTTATCCCAGTTTAGCCTGGGCTTTCTGAGAGCCACAATGGGAGTTACACACCACTTAAATCCGTCCAAACGTGTGTGTGAGTGTGTGTGTGTTTCCATTAAGCATATCTCACTGTCCATCGAGTGGATTGCTTGGGAAACATTGCCATGAACCGAGCCTGAGATCCCTGCGGGATGAGCACTCCACAAAGCCTTGGCCTCACACTCACACACACACACGCTCTCGCTCCCACACAGACACTTTCACCACATCACACACACAAACACACACCAAATTAATAAATTAAGCCTCCTTGAAAGGTTTGTGTCAGCATGGACTCTGGGGCAGTCCCAGGCGGCTTAGCTATGCCCACTGCAGGAGAGAGACGAGAAAGAGAGGAAGAGAGAGCGGGAGATAGAGAGAGAGAGCGAGAAAGAAAGAAAGAAAGAAAGAAAGGGAGATGGAAAGAAAGAAAGAGAGAGAGAGAGAGAGAGAGAGAGAGGGAGAGAAACAGAAAGAGAGAGAGAGAGGGAGAGAGGGAGAGAGAGAGAGGGGGGGAGAGAGAGAGAGAGAGAGAGAGAGAGAGAGAGAGAGAGAGAGAGAGAGAGAGAGAAAGAGAGAGAGAGAGGGCAGCACACTCCATAACAAAGCCAGTGAGAAAAACTGCATTACTATTTTCAGTCGCTGAGTGAAACTATTTAAACTCACTGTCTGGACCTTACCACAGTAAATCTCTATAGAAAATATACCGTGTGTATCTACAGGGATACACAAGAATACTCCCTACAGTTCCTTGCTTTCATCTCTCCTGTGAGAGAGAGAAAGAGAGAGAGAAACAGAGAAAGAGAGAGAGAGACAGAGAAAGAGAGAGAGAGAAAGAGAGAGCGAGATAAACCAAGAGCGAAAGACCGAGAGAGCGGTAGAAACAGAGAAAGAGAGGTAGAGAGAGAGAGAGGTAGAAAGAGAGAGAGAGAGAGAGAGAGAGAGAGAGAGAGAGAGATCGAGAGAGAGAGAGAGACAGACAGACAGAGAAAGAGAGAAAGCGAGACAGAGAGAGAGAGAGAGAGAGAGAGAGAGAGAGACAGAGAAAGAGAGAAAGCGAGACAGAGAGGGAGCGATTGATCCACGGAGGGAGAAAAATGGTGCAATGTCTTTTGCACTCAAGCTGTGCTGCTAAAGATGTGAGGTTGATCTGTGGGGTTTTCACAGTCCTGCTGAAACTTTGACATCTGCTGCGTTCACTGTTACTGAGCAGTTTTATCAACCGTTACCTATCAAGCCACGGTATCTGCTGTGCCAACGAGCGAAGAGCTGGCGGTGGGTCAATTCCTGGGGTATTTCAATCTCTAAATCAACACATTGTTGTGAAACATCACTAGAGCATATTATTTTGGTTTTGTGGATCTGCGATACGAGTCAACGCAAAAAGCTTTGTAATTGTGTTAACTACTGTTTTGTTCTAAGGTTCTAATGATGTAACCAGGGAGCAGGGGGCCTGACATGCGGGCTCTGATGATGTAACCAGGGAGCAGGGGGCCTGACAGGCGGGTTCTGATGATGTAACCAGGGAGCAGGGGGCCTGACAGGTGGGTTCTGATGATGTAACCTGGGAGCAGGGGGCCTGACAGGCGGGTTCTGATGATGTAACCAGGGAGCAGGGGGCCTGACAGGCGGGTTCTGATGATGTAACCAGGGAGCAGGGGGCCTGACAGGCGGATTCTGATGATGTAACCAGGGAGCAGGGGGCCTGACAGGCGGGTTCTGATGATGTAAGAGTGCAGAGGAGAAGCAGTGAGAGTTTTAAGGTCAGAGAGCTGAGTGTGCATGCATACGCAGGCAACACGCCATCATGACCACATGGATGACACGGACCACCGGTTCTATGGGTTAGTCATTATTATGTACAGAGGGCCCTGTTCATAAGGGCATGCAATGGAAAATGTTTCAAACGTTTTGCAACAGAAACAGAAAATGTGATTTTGAGTCCCTCCCTATTTCTAGTCCATTTGATTGTGTTTGGTGCAGAAGCATATTAACACAACCCTGCTGATGGCATAAAGACACAACATTTGTTTTACCTCGGCACCTTGCACTGTTTGGGTTGAATGTCAAGTATGAAACTAAATTAAGGAAATATCATTCAATCTCTGTGTTTCTATATGCATGAGTGTGAGTAGCTGTCCTCATCATCAGTCCTCATCATCAGCTCCCTTGTCTAGAGAAATTCCTATATGATGGTTGTGTGTATGATGGTTGAGTGTATGATGGTTGAGTGAATGATGGTTGTGTGGATGTGTGTATGTGGATATGTGGATGTGGATGTGTGTGTGTGTGTATGGATGTGTGTGTGTGGATGTGTATGTGGATGTGTGTGTGTGTGTGTATGTGTGTGCGTGCGTGCGTGCGTGTGTGTGTGTGTGTGTGTGTGTGTGTGTGTGTGTGTGTGTGTGTGCGTGCGTGCGTGTGTGTGGATGTGTACATGTTCATGGGAATGTATTTATTAGATTTTTATTAGGACACCATTGTGTGCAGTACGTGTTGTGTATTGTTGTGTATTGTTGTGTATTGTTGTGTGTTTCTGTGTCGACACAGAAAGAGAGAGAGGGATAGAGAGAGAGAGAGAGAGAGAGAGAGAGAGAGAAAGAGAGAGAGAAAGAAAAGAGAGAGAGAAAGAAAGAGAGCGAGAAAGAAAAGAGAGAGAGAAAGAGAGCGAGAGAGAGAGAGAGAGAGAGAAAGAAAGAGAGTGAGAGAGAGAAAGAGAAAGAGAAAGAGAGAGAGAGAGAGAGAGAAAGAGAGAAACCAATTGGATGTGGTCTGTCTACTTTCATCACCTATGCTATACCCTGTAGCCTGCCAGAGATGGATTGGCCCATATGTCTTGGTCAGAAATATAATATGACCTGGATTTCCTAGGAGAGGGCGAGCAGGCGGATACAGAATGTGCAGTTAATATGGAGATGATCTGATATAGCCAGAGCGTGGATCAGATATAATTACAGTGGAAGAGGGGCGGACAAATGAGCACAGCTCGTGAATAATGTGAAAACCAAACACAGCCCATTCCAACTGACAGTATGAGTACACTGTTTTTGTATTTTTACCTTTTACTCTTATCCAGAGCAACTTACAGTACTGAGTGCATACTTTTTGTAAATAATTGTACTGGTCCCCCTTTGGGAATCAAACCCACAACCCTGGCATTGCAAGCACCAAGATGTACCAACTGAGCTACAACAGGGAGAATGAGAAAACACAATATATAGCAGAAAGCAAAACGCAACTGCGTATCCCTCACCACTCACCAAACACTCACACATTGCGCCAAGCAACGCAAGGTAAGAAACAATGAGATAGGTCCTAGATCTAGTAACATGAGCCAACAGCATCCACCTAAACACAAACACACAGACACAGCTGGGAATTTGCTTTCACTTGTCCAATAGACTCCTATACACTCCCACCCCTCTTTAGCTGTTTACTGGCTGTCCCGAGTATTGGGAGCTGTCCATGGTACTGAAATGTATATTCATCAATGGTAAACTAAGCTGAACTCACACACACACAGAGACACACACAGACAGAAGAACAATGTCAGTTGTCAGTGTAGGGACTGAGAGTTCTAAGCCATGGGGGATATAATATGGGATCTCTGGGCAGATGGGCATCCAAGCATTACTCCCATCCCAGATTCATGTGATTAACCTCAAACGTCCCCATTTTCTGACACAGAAAGGTCAGGATGATTAAACCCCAATCTGGAAGGTGAGGCTGTTGCAGAACTGGGTCGTATTCATTCTGCATCAAATGGAGGAAAACTGACTGAAACAGGGAAGGACTATATGGACTTGTCCAGTAAAAAGAAAATGCTTGTTTCTGTTGTCCATTGAAATATATATTTTTAATGTTTTGCTACGGTGTGCCCTAATGAATCCAACCCTGGTGTACTGGATGACAAACATCACCTGACGTCTGATCTAGAGGTCGACCGATCACGTTTTCATAACAATCGGAAATCGGTATTTTTGGACACCGATTTTGTCAATTTTTTATTTTTATTTTTTTTACACCTTTATTTAATCTTTATTTAACAAGGCAAGTCAGTTAAGAACACATTCTTATTTTCAATGACGGCCTCGTTCAGGGGATTTTCACCTTGTCAGCTCGGGGGATCCAATCTTGCAACCTTACAGTTAACTAGTCCAACGCAATAACGACCTGCCTCTTGTTGCACTCCACAAGGAGACTGCCTGTTATGCGAGTGCAGTAAGCAAAGGTAAGTTGCTAGATAGCATTAAACTTATCTTATAAAAAACAATCAATCAATCATAATCACTAGTTAACTACACATGGTTCATGATATTACTAGATATCCTCTAGCGTGTCCTGCGTTGAGTATAATCTGACTGAGCATACAAGCATACAAGTATCTAAGTATCTGACTGAGCGATGGTAGGCAGAAGCAGGCTTGTAAACATTCATTCAAACAGCACTTATGTGCGTTTTGCCAGCAGCTCTTCGTTGTGCGTCAAGCATTGCGCTGTTATTGACTTCAAGCCTATCAACTCCCGAGATGAGGCTGGTGTAACCGAAGTGAAATGGCTGGCTAGTTAGTGCGCGCTAATAGCGTTTCAAACGTCACTTGCTCTGAGACTTGCAGTGGTTGTTTCCCTTGCTCTGCATGGGTAACGCTGCTTCAAGGGTGGCTGTTGTCGTTGTGTTCCTGGTTCGAGCCCAGGGAGGAAGCTATACTGTTACACTGGCAATACTAAAGTTCCTATAAGAACATCCAATAGTCAAATTCATGAAATACAAATGGTACAGAGGGAAATAGTCCTATAATTCCTATAATAACTACAACCTAAATCTTCTTACCTGGGAATATTGAAGACTCATGTTAAAAGGAACCACCAGCTTTTATATGTTCTCATGTTCTGAGCAAGGAGCTGAAACGTTAGCTTTCTTACATGGCACATATTGCACTTTTACTTTCATCTCCAACGCTTTATTTTTGCAATATTTAAACCAAATTGAACAAGTATGAACAACTTGTTTATTTCAGGCTAAATTTATTTGATTGATGTATTATATTAAGTTAAAATAGCTGCATTCAGTATTGTTGTAATTGTAATTATTACAAATAAAACATTTAAAATCGTCCGATTAATCGGTATCGGCTTTTTTGGTCCTCCAATAATCGGTATCGGTATCAGCGTTGAAAAATCATAATCAATGGACCTCTAGTCTGATCTTCAATGGATTAGGCATCAATGGATTACAGCGTCTGTAGCTAGAGGTCAATTGATTTCCATATGACCTCTGAGGAGGACACTAAAGAGAGGGTGTATTTCAATAGACTTAACAAGTGGCTTCCTCTCCTCGTCTCCTTTCCTCCCTCTGCTCTTTAAAAGGCCAAAGTAATAGGATGCCCTCTAGAAATGTGATTACTCCTGTCCAGCTCTTTAGCGGCACTGCATATAGATTAAAGGAAACGAAAAAGGAAACAAGGAGAGGAAGTCAATTCAGAGTATTGAGATGCACCCCCAGTGAATGCCAACCAGACTGGAGTGACACCAAAAGACAGCAGGTGATTTTCTATTAGCATTTCTCATAATTACATATCCATCTCTTGGCAGCGCTTTACTCACCGCTGATTGCTCATCACTGCTCATTTGCATACGCTATCTGGAGCGCATCGATTAGATGGGTGTTTATTTTACTGGAGCTCTAAAGGAGAAAGTCATCCGGCATGTCAACTTTGTCACAGGAATAACAACGAAGTCTGGTTAGACTATACAAATTCAAAACATGTCTTTGAAAGTCAATTCCTCTCCGTATGTATTTGGACAGTGAAGCTCACATTTTGAATTTGGCTCTGTACTTCAGCATTTTGGATTTGAGATCAAATGGTTTATATGAGGTGACAGTGCGGAATGCCACCTCATATTTGATGGTATTTTCATGCATATCTGTTTAACTGTTTAGAAATGTAGGCACTTTGTGTATTTAGTCCCTACATTTGGAGAAGTCATAAGTATTTGGACAAATTCACTTATTAAAGTAGTCAAAGGTTTTCTATGTTTACAGTGTCTTCAGAAAGTATTCACACCCCTTGACTTTTTCCACATTTTGTTGTTACAGCCTGAATTTAAAATGGATCAAATTTAGATGTGTGTCACACTATATCCCATAATGTCAAAGTAGAATTGTGTTTTCTTTTCTTTTTTACAAAATAATTAAAAATCAAAAGCTGAAATGTCTTGAGACCATAAGTATTCAAACCTAAATAGGTTCAGGAGTAAGAATGTGCTTGACAAGTCATATAATAAGATGCATGGACTCTTGTGTGCAATAATAGTGTTTAACATGATTTTTGAATGACTACCTCATCTCTGTACCCCACACATACCTATCTGTAAGGTCCCTCAGACGAGCAGTGAATTTTAAACACAGATTCATCCCCAAAGACCATGAAGGTTTTCCAATGCCTCACAAAGAAGGGAACATATTGGTTGATGGGTAAAAATTGACATTGAATATCCCTTTGAGCACAGTGAAGTTATTAATCACACTTTGGATTGATACAGGTGTCCTTCCTAACTCAGTTGATGGACAGGAAGGAAACCGCTCAGGGATTTCACCATGAGGCCAATGGGGACTTTAAAACAGTCAGAGTTGAATTGCTTGGTTAGGAGAAAACAGAGGATTGATCAACAACATTGTAGTTCCTCCACAATACTAATCTAAATGTTTGGAATACAAAGCGTTATGTCTGGGGCAAATCCAACACAACACATCATTGAGTACCACTCTTCATAGTTTCAAGCAAGGTGGTGGCCTTAACATGTTATGGGTATGCTTGTCATTGGCAAGGACAAGGGAGTTTTTTAGGATAAAAAGAAGAGGAATAGAGCTAAGCGCAGGAAAAATCCTAGAGGAAAACCTGGTTCAGTCTGCTTTCCAATGGACACTGGGAGACAAATTCACATTTCAGTAGGACAATAACCTAAAACACAAGGCCAAATAAACACTGGAGATGACACTGAATATTCCTGAGTGGCCTAGTTACAGTTTTGACTTAAATCGTCTTGAAAATCTATGGCAAAACTTGAAAATGGCTGTTTAGCAATGATTAACAACCAACTTGACAGAGCTTGAATAATACATTTAAAAAATAATGTGCAAATATTGTACAATCCAGGTGTGCAAAGCTCTTAGAGACTTACCCAGAAAGACTCACAGCTGTAATCTCTCTTAGAGACTTACCCAGAAAGACTCACAGCTGTAATCTCTCTTAGAGACTTACCCAGAAAGACTCACAGCTGTAATCACTCTTAGAGACTTACCCAGAAAGACTCACAGCTGTAATCACTGCGAAAGGTGATTCTAACATACAGGTATATTCATTTTGCAATCAACATATATTAGTGTTTCATTTTTCATTACATTTCAGGTTTGTTGACCAAAAAATCCCACCTTGTAATATAAAGTGAAGGGGTGTGAATATTTTCTGAAGGCACCGTAGTTTAATATGAAACATTTGATCTCATATGGAGTATAGAGTCAAGTAAAAAATACACTACATACACTAAAGTATGTGGAAACCCCTTCAAATGAGTGGATTTGGATATTTCAGCCACACCCACTGCTGACAGGTGTATAAAATCGAGCACACCTCCATTCAATCTCCATACATAGACAAACATTGGCAGTAGAATGGCCGTGTTGAAGAGCTCAGTGACTTTCAACGTGGCACTGTCATAGGATGCCACCTTTCCAACAAGTCAGTTTGTCAAATTTCTACCCTGCTCGAGCTGCCCCGGTCAACTGTAAGTGCTGTTATTGTGAAGTGGAAACGTCTAGGAGCAACAACGGCTCAGTCGCAAAGTGGTAGGCCACACAAGCTCACAGAACGGGACCGGCGAGTGCTGAAGCACGTAGCGCATAAAAATCGACTGTCCTCAGTTACAACACTCACTACTGAGTTCCAAACTGCTTCTGGGAGCAACGTCAGCACAGAGAACATGAAATGGGTTTCCATGGTCGAGCAGCAACCCTAAGATTACCATGCGCAACACCAAGCCTCGGCTGTAGTGGTGTAAAGCGTCCTGCCATTGGACACTGGAGCAGTGGAAACACGTTCTCTGGAGTGATGAATCAGGCTTCTGGCAGTCCGATGGCCCGAATGCATAGTGACAACTTTAAGAGGAATAATGGTCGGGTGCTGTTTTTCATGGTTCGGCCTTTAGTTCCAGTGAAGGGAAATCGTAATGCTACAGCATACAATGACATTCTAGGCCAGTGGTTCCCAAACTTTTCATAGTCCCGTACCCCTTCAAACATTCGACCTCCAGCTGCGTACCCCCTCTAGCACCAGGGTCAGCACACTCTCAAATGTTGTTTTTTTGCCATCATTGTAAGCCTGCCACACACACACTATACAATACATTTATTAAACATAAGAATGAGTGTTTTTGTCACAACCCGGCTCGTGGGAAGTGACAAAGAGCTATTGTAGGACCACAACTAATAATATAATAATAATCAATAATTGTTCTCTTTATTTAAACCATCTTACATTTAAAACCTTAAGTGTTCAGCAAAAATGTTGAATTTCTCCCCATAGGTGTGCTTGAAAGGATGCATAACTCTGCAATGTTGGGTTGCATTGGAGAAAGTCTCAGTCTTAAATCATTTTCCACACACAGTTTGTGCCTGTATTTGGTTTTCATGCTAGTGAGGGCCGAGAATCCACACTCAGATAGATACGTGGTTGCAAAGGGGATCAGTGGCTTAACAGAGCGATTTGCCAAGGCAGGATACTCTGAGCGCAGCCCTATCCGTTAATGTGGCAGTGGCTTCTGATTAAATTGCATTTTCACAGAACCGCTTGTTGCAATTTTGATGAGGCTCTCTTGTTCAGATATCGGTAAGTGGACTGGAGGCAGGGCATGAAAGGGATAACGAATCCAGTTGTTTGTGTCATCCATTTCAGGTAAGTACCTGCATAATTGCACACCCAGCTCACTCAGGTGCTTCGCTATATCACATTTGACATTGTCTGTAAGCTTGAGTTCATTTGCACACAAAACATCATACAATGATGGACAGACCTGTATGTTGTCCTTGTTAATGCAGACAGAGAAGAGCTCCAACTTAATCATAACCTCAATTCTGTTCCACACATTGAATATAGTTGTGGAGTCTGTAATCCTGAAAAGCATCACCCAGAAAGGCCAATCGTGTGAGAAACTCATCATCATACAAGCGGTCAGACAAGTGAAAATGATGGTCAGTAAAGAAAACTTTAAGCTCGTCTCTCAGTTTTTAAAAAAACGTGTCAATACTTTGCCCCTTGATAACCAGCGCACTTCTGTATGTTGTAAAAGCATTACATGGTCGCTGCCCATCTCATTGCATAATGCAGAAAATATACGAGTGTTCAGGGGCCTTGCTTTAACCAAGTAAACCATTTTCACTGTAGTGTCCAAAACATCTTTCAAGCTGTCAGGCATTCCCTTGGCAGCAAGAGCCTCTAGGTGGATGCTGCAGTCTACCCAAGTGGCGTCGGGAGCAACTGCGTACACGCGCGTTACCACTCCACTATGTCTCCCTGTCATGGCTTTTGTGCCATCAGTACAGATACCAACACATCTTGACCACCATATGATGTCACACAGTTGTCCAGTTCTTTAAAAATATCCTGTCATGTTATACTGGTTTACAGTGGTTTGCAGAAGAGGATGTCTTCCTTAATTGACCCCCCATAAAAGTAAAGGACATTTTCCAGGAGCTGTGCCAGGCCCTCCAGGTCTGTTGACTCATCCAGCTGTAATATATAGAATTCACTGGCCTGTATGCGAAGCAGTAACTGTTTCAAAACATCTCCTGCCATGTCACTGATGCGTCATGAAACAGTGTTGTTTGAGGAAGTCATTGTCTGTATAGTTTTGGGGCCTTTACCCCCAGCATTGTCCCATCCATATCCGTGGCAGCAGGAAGACTTAAGTCCTCCACAATAGTATGGGGCTTGCCTATCCCAGCCACTCGGTAGATGCTTCTAGCACCTTCTTATTAATGGTATCTGTTGCTTTTATGCACGTCTTACTATTCGAAAGTCCTCTTTATTCTCGCTCATGTTTCTTTTCTAAATGTCTTCGCAAGAGTTAAGGTTTCCCACAAGAGAGTAACGGTTAATGTGATTGGATGTTAATTATTTGACCAGGCTACCTGTATTTGACATTGTGTTGTTATTTCACTGAACACTAGATGGTTTCATTTTATTTTTGGCAGTGAAACGAGACTACTCAGGCGAGAGAAAAAGCTCACACAAATGTCTAGCCCCTTTGGAAAATATAAATGTACTGTTTGAAAATGTGAAGAAATTGTTATTATTATTTTTTAAACGGGAATCACATTTTTATTTGGCGTACCCCCGGCGGCATTCCGTACCCCATTTTGGGAATACCTGAATTAGACGATTCTGTGCTTACAACTTGTGGCAACAATTTGGGGAAGGCCCTTTCCTGTTTCAGCATGACAATGCCCCCGTGCACAAAGCGAGGTCCATACAGAAATGGTTTGTCGAGATCGGTGTGGAAGAACTTGACTGGCTTGCCCAGAGCCCTGACCTCGACCCAATCGAACACCTTTGGGATTAATTGAAACGTCGACTGCGAACCATGCCTTATTGGCCAACATCAGTGCCCGACCTCACTAATTTTCTTGTGGCTGAATGGAAGCAAATCCCTTCAGCTATGTTCCAACATCTAGTGAATCCCTTCAGCTATGTTCTAACATCTAGTAGAAAGCCTTCCCAGAAGAGTGGAGGCTGTTATAGCTGCAAAGGGGGGACCAACTCCATATTAATGCCCATGATTTTGGAATGAGATGTTCGACGAGCAGGTGTCCACATACTTTTGGTCATGTAGTGTATTAGCATCACTGTTCAAATACATTAGTGTGGGGTGGCAGGGTAGCCTTGTGGTTAGAGCGTTGGACTAGTAACTGGAAGGTTGCAAGTTCAAACCCCTGAGCTGACAAGGTACAAATCTGTCGTTCTGCTCCTGAACAGGCAGTTAACCCACTGTTCCTAGGCCCTCATTGAAAATAAGAACTTGTTCTTAACTGACATGCCTGGTTAAATAAATAAAAATATGGAGGGGATTGCATGTTTTTGTTGATTTAATTTGACAGGGAAGAATTAGAAGGGGAGACAGGAAAGGTTGCTTTCTGCTGGGAGTGTTTCCACTGGACCATGCAAACGCCACAGGCTATTCAAATTATAACCACACCTCCGATGTGACTGAGTTATAAAGCCATATATGTGACTGACTTATATAGCCATAGATGTGACTGACTTATATAGCCATAGATGTGACTGAGTTATATAGCCATTGATGTGACTGACTTATATAGCCATAGATGTGACTGAGTTATATAGCCATTGATGTGACTGAGTTATATAGCCATAGATGTGACTGAATTATATAGCCATAGATGTGACTGAGTTATATAGCCATATATGTGACTGAGTTATATAGCCATAGATGTGACTGACTTATATAGCCATAGATGTGACTGAGTTATATAGCCATTGATGTGACTGAGTTATATAGCCATAGATGTGACTGAGTTATATAGCCATAGATGTGACTGAGTTATATAGCCATATATGTGACTGAGTTATATAGCCATTGATGTGACTGAGTTATATAGCCATAGATGTGACTGAGTTATATAGCCATTGATGTGACTGAGTTATAAAGCCATAGATGTGACTGAGTTATATAGCCATTGATGTGACTGAGTTATATAGCCATAGATGTGACTGAGTTATATAGCCATAGATGTGACTGAGTTATTTAGCCATAGATGTGACTGAGTTAGACTAGACTATAAATAAGTTACAGGCTAGACTATAAATGGCTTACAGACTAGACTATAAGTGTGTTACAGGCTAGAATATAAATGGGTTAGCTACAGTCAGTGGTCTCTGGCAGGGTCTAGACTAGCTATAGTCTGTGGTCTCTGGCAGGGTCTAGACTAGCTACAGTCAGTGGTCTCTGGCAGGGTCTAGACTAGCTACAGTCAGTGGTCTCTGGCAGGGTCTAGACTAGCTACAGTCAGTGGTCTCTGTCAGGGTCTAGTCTAGTCACAGTCAGTGATCTCTGGCAGGGTCTAGGCTAGTCACAATCAGTGGTCTCTGGCAGGGTCTAGGCTAGCTACAGTCAGTGGTCTCTGTCAGGGTCTAGTCTAGTCACAGTCAGTGGTCTCTGGCAGGGTCTAGTCTAGTCACAGTCAGTGGTCTCTGGCAGGGTCTAGACTAGCTACAGTCAGTGGTCTCTGTCAGGGTCTAGTCTAGTCACAGTCAGTGATCTCTGGCAGGGTCTAGGCTAGTCACAGTCAGTGGTCTCTGGCAGGGTCTAGGCTAGCTACAGTCAGTGGTCTCTGTCAGGGTCTAGTCTAGTCACAGTCAGTGGTCTCTGGCAGGGTCTAGTCTAGTCACAGTCAGTGGTCTCTGTTAGGGTCTAGTCTAGTCACAGTCAGTGGTCTCTGGCAGGGTCTAGTCTAGTCACAGTCAGTGGTCTCTGGCAGGGTCTAGTCTAGTCACAGTCAGTGGTCTCTGGCAGGGTCTAGGCAAGTCACAGTCAGTGGTCTCTGGCAGGGTCTAGGCTTGTCATTTATCTAAAGCACCGGGTGCTTTAACTCTAAACTGCATTAGAGCTACCCGTTCAGCTCAGTCCCTGTGCCTCTCATGTCTAATAAACCAATAACCTGAGTGTCTGACCGCCCATATGATTCACAAACACACACACACACACACACACACACACACACACACACACACACACACACACACACACACACACACCACAACTGACCCCCGCATGATTCACAAACACACACACACACACACACACACACATACACACACACACACACAAACACACACACACACACACACACACACACACACCACAACTGACCCCCGCATGATTCACAAACACACACATGGCACGACAGCTAAAAATATGTTCTCCGCACACGCCAAATAAAAAACAGCTAATGTTCTATAGCAAGGAATTCACCCGTTCCTTCTTCTAGCTACCGAAAGAGAAATGAAGCAATCTCAAGGCACTCGGCACCAAATGTGATATTCATGATCTGGGTTTCAGTGGGCAACAGAAAGCAGAGCCATCCTGTCATAACCAGACAAACGTGCCTCACATTCGGAGCGAGGGAGAGCAAGAAGAGAGGAGAAAGAGAGAGAGAGAGAGAGAGAGAGAGAGAGAGAGAGAGAGAGCGAGAGAGAGGGAGAGAGAGAGAGAGACAGAGAGAGAGAGAGAAAGAGAGAGAGAGAAAGAGCGAGAGAGAAAGAACAACATGTTCTACCTGTCTTGCCCTAGAGACTGCACAGAGAAATGTTAACACCAGATTCTGCTCCATCAGTGTATTGGCCTACTGGGTTATCTAATTGAACCCTCCAACCATAGACACAGAGGTAGATGAACCCACATCACACAGCACAAGCAGGCGCAGAACACACACATAGCCTACACATACATGTACATGTTAGTCATTTAGCAGACGCTTTTATCCAGTGTGATACATACATTTTCATACTTTTAATACAAGCAAACACACAAGCAAACACACATACAAGCGTAGACACATACAAGCATACACACATTAAACACACATACAAGCGTACACACGCGGACACAAACTAATTTACAGACTAGCGTCAACACACATTAAACACACATACAAGCATACACACGCGGACACACAAACTCATCTACTGACTAACCAGGGCAACCAGGGCTGGAAAAAACTTGGATCATTGCTATTCTAACTTCCGCGACGCATATAAGGCCCTGCCCCACTCTCCTTTCGGAAAAGCTGACCACGACTCCATTTTGTTGATCCCTGCCTACAGACAGAAACTAAAACAAGAAGCTCCCGCGCTGAGGTCTGTTCAACGCTGGTCCGACCAATCTGATTCCACACTCCAAGATTGCTTCCATCACGTGGACTGGGATATGTTTCGTATTGCGTCAGACAACAACATTGACGAATACGCTGATTCGGTGAGCGAGTTCATTAGAACTTGCGTTGAAGATGTCGTTCCCATAGCAACGATTAAAACATTCCCAAACCAGAAACCGTGGATTGATGGCAGCATTTGCGTGAAACTGAAAGCGCGAACCACTGCTTTTAATCAGGGCAAGGTGACCGGAAACATGACCGAATACAAACAGTGTAACTATTCCCTCCGCAAGGCAATCAAACAAGCTTATCGTCAGTATAGAGACAAAGTAGAATCTCAATTCAACGGCTCAGACACAAGAGGTATATGGCAGGGTCTACAGTCAATCACGGATTACAAAAAGAAAACCAGCCCCGTCACGGACCAGGATGTCTTGCTCCCAGGCAGACTAAATAACTTTTTTGCCCGCTTACAATACAGTGCCACTGACACGGCCTGCTACCAAAACCTGCGGACTCTCCTTCACTGCAGCCGACGTGAGGAAAACATTTAAACGTGTTAACCCTCGCAAGGCTGCAGGCCCAGACGGCATCCCCAGCCGCGCCCTCAGAGCATGCGCAGACCAGCTGGCTGGTGTGTTTACGGACATATTCAATCAATCCCTATCCCAGTCTGTTGTTCCCACATTCTTCAAGAGGGCCACCATTGTTCCTGTTCCCAAGAAAGCTAAGGTAACTGAGCTTTGAGAGACTAGTCAAGGACCATATCACCTCCACCCTACCTGACACCCTAGACCCACTCCAATTTTCTTACCGCCCAAATAGGTCCAGATGATGCAATCGCAACCACACTGCACACTGCCCTAACCCATCTGGACAAGAGGAATACCTATGTGAGAATGCTGTTCATCGACTACAGCTCGGCATTTAACACCATAGTGCCCTCCAAGCTCGTCATCAAGCTCGAGACCCTGGGTCTCAACCCCGCCCTGTGCAACTGGGTACTGGACTTCCTGACGGGCCGCCCCCAGGTGGTGAGGGTAGGCAACAACATCTCCACCCAGCTGATCCTCAACACTGGGGCCCCACAAGGGTGCGTTCTGAGCCCTCTCCTGTACTCCCTGTTCACCCACGACTGCGTGGCCACACACGCCTCCAACTCAATCATCAAGTTTGCGGACGACACAACAGTGGTAGGCTTGATTACCAACAACGACGAGACGGCCTACAGGGAGGAGGTGAGGGCCCTCGGAGTGTGGTGTCAGGAAAATAACCTCACACTCAACGTCAACAAAACTAAGGAGATGATTGTGGACTTCAGGAAACAGCAGAGGGAACACCCCCCTATCCACATCGATGGAACAGTAGTGGAGAGGGTAGTAAGTTTTAAGTTCCTCGGCGTACACATCACAGACGAACTGAATTGGTCCACCCACGCAGACAGCATCGTGAAGAAGGCGCAGCAGCGCCTCTTCAACCTCAGCAGGCTGAAGAAATTCGGCTTGTCACCAAAAGCACTCACAAACTTCTACAGATGCACAATCGAGAGCATCCTGGCGGGCTGTATCACCGCCTGGTACGGCAACTGCTCCGCCCTCAACCGTAAGGCTCTCCAGAGGGTAGTGAGGTCTGCACAACGCATCACCGGGGGCAAACTACCTGCCCTCCAGGACACCTACACCACCCGATGTCACAGGAAGACCATAAAGATCATCAAGGACAACAACCACCTGAGCCACTGCCTGTTCACCCCGCTATCATCCAGAAGGCGAGGTCAGTACAGGTGCATCAAAGCTGGGACCGAGAGACTGAAAACAGCTTCTATCTCAAGGCCATCAGACTGTTAAACAGCCACCACTAACATTGAGTGGCTGCTGCCAACACACTGACTCAACTCCAGCCACTTTAATAATGGGAATTGATGGGAATTGATGTAAAATATATCACTAGCCACTTTAAACAATGCTACCTAATATAATGTTTACTTACCCTACATTATTCATCTCATATGTATACGAATATACTGTACTCTATATCATCTACTGCATCTTTATGTAATACATGTATCACTAGCCACTTTAACTATGCCACTTTGTTTACATACTCATCTCATATGTATATACTGCACTCAATATCATCTACTGTATCTTGCCTATGCCGCTCTGTACCATCACTCATTCATATATCTATGTACATATTCTTTATCCCCTTACACTTGTGTCTATAAGGTAGTAGTTTTGGAATTGTTAGCTAGATTACTTGTTGGTTATTACTGCATTGTCGGAACTAGAAGCACAAGCATTTCGCTACACTCGCATTAACATCTGCTAACCATGTGTATGTGACAAATAAAATTTGATTTGATTTGAGACTAGCATCAACACACATTAAACACACATTCAAGCGTACACACGCGGACACACAAACTAATCTACAGACTAGCATCAACACACATTAAACACACAAACACTAAATCACACAGCCCCCCTTCCCTTTTACTAAAGCACATGCTTGGCCAGCTGGCCTGTGCTCTGGGACATGAGGGTATAGGGACTTGGCCAGCTGGCCTGTGTTCTGGGACATGAGGGTATAGGGACTTGGCCAGCTGGCCTGTGTTCTGGGACATGAGGGTACAGGAACTGGCTATGTTGGCCTGTGTTCTGGGACATGAGGGTACAGGGGCTGGCTATGTTGGCCTGTGCTCTGGGACATGAGGGTACAGGAACTGGCTATGTTGGCCTGTGTTCTGGGACATGAGGGTACAGGGGCTGGCTATGTTGGCCTGTGCTCTGGGACATGAGGGTACAGGGACTGGCTATGTTGGCCTGTGCTCTGGGACATGAGGGTACAGGGACTTGGCCAGTTGGCCTGTGTTCTGGGACCTGAGGGTACAGGGACTTGGCCAGTTGGCCTGTGTTCTGGGACATGAGGGTACAGGGACTTGGCCAGTTGGCCTGTGTTCTGGGACATGAGGGTACAGGGACTTGGCCAGTTGGCCTGTGTTCTGGGACATGAGGGTACAGGGACTTGGCCAGTTGGCCTGTGTTCTGGGACATGAGGGTATAGGGACTGGCTATGTTGCCACGAGATAGGGACCATTGATCTGAAAGAAGCACTAGGCTATCAGTCTGCAGCAGCTAGAAGGATGCCAGCAGGAGATAGGGGATAATGTATGCTTCTCACTCTCAGGGTTCCCCGTTCACCCCACATATGGCCCCTCTCTCCTTGAGATGGCTGGCAGCTGCACAGATTCAGCCCCTTTCAGGGGAAGAAGAGAGCCATGTGAGAAGGGAAGGAGGAGGCGGGGGGGGAAGGATGAATGGGCTGCAGCCAATGCAGAATAGCATGCTGACTGCCAGGTGGTGTGTGGGTGAGTGTGTGCCCTTATTTGTGTACTTGTGTGTGCTAGTATGCATATGTTGATGTGTTTATGCGCTAGTATGGATAACTGTGATTATGACTATGTGACTATCTCTGTGTGTACAGCGCACAAATACAGACACTACAGTTCAAAAGTTTGGGGTCACTTAGAAATGTCCTTGTTTTTGAAAGAAAAGCACGTTTTTTGTCCATTAAAATAACATCAAATTGATCAGAAATACAGTGTCGACATTGTTAACGTTGCAAATGACTATTGTAGCTGGAAACGGCTGACATTTTATGGAATATCTACATAGGCGTACAGAGGCCCATTATCAGCAACCATCACTCCTGTGTTCCAACGGCACGTTGTATTAGCTAATCCAAGTTTATCATTTTAAAAGGCTAATTGATCATCAGAAAACCCTTCTGCAATTATGTTAGCACAGCTGAAAACTGTTGTTTTGATTAAAGAAGCAATAAAACTGGCCTTCTTTAGACTAGTTGAGCATCAGCATTTTTGGGTTTGATTACAGGCTCAAAATGGCCAGAAACAAAGACCTTTCTTCTGAAACTCAACGAGTCTAAAGAAGGCCAGTTTTATATCAAATCTGCCGTTTCCATCTACAATAGTCATTTACAACGTTAACAATGTCTACACTATATTTCTGATCAATTTGATGTTATTTTAATGGACAAAAAAACGTGCTTCTCTTTCAAAAACAAGGAACTTTCTATGTGACCCCAAACTGTTGAATGATAGTGTATGTTTTGAGAGAGGACAGCCAGCAGGAGAGAAGCACCTGCAGCAACATGAGCTCCCCAGGGCTCCCCCTCAGGCTATGGGGCTGCCTCCCAGCTAGCTAACGCCACACGCCAGCAATCCTGCACTGAGAACCAGGGAGCCAGAGGGACAGAGAGCACACCGCAGCCCAGTCAGAACATATGGAATCAGGGGAGACAGGAGACACACCAGCCACTCGGATGGAGGGATAGAGCTGAATACTGATAATGACTGCAGAGGATGCTAGAGGAACCTGCTTATTAAGGAGAGGGGAGGAG
>NC_143042.1:7225000-7255000 GCF_057628025.1 Oncorhynchus mykiss | reverse complement strand
AAATGGTTGATTCTCCCTGCCCTGTCATCACTTGGCACTGAACCATGGCATTGTTCAAGTTGTTTACTGGCAGAATGTGTGTGTGTGTGTGTGTGTGTGTGTGTGTGTGTGTGTGTGTGTGTGTGTGTGTGTGTGTGTGTGTGTGTGTGTGTGTGTGTGTGTGTGTGTGTGTGCATGTCTGCTGTTCTGGCTCTGGATAGCAGACACTAAAATGGGTATCAGTACCATGGACAGCTCCCATTACTAGGAAACACCAGTAAACAGCTAAAGATGTGTATAGGGTTCATTTCAACACACACCCACTCAAGCACTTGCACTTAAATGAATATCTAGTTATGCAGACAGAGCCTTAGGTGCATCTCAAAACAGAGGACCATTGGACAGGTGATAGTGAATACTCAGTAGGAGACGTGATGAGGAAAGGAAGCTACTTGAGGCTATTGAGGAGAGATGCTTCCTATAGGTGACAGCCGCAACAGGGCAGGACAGAGAAGCCCACACAGTCAGACTGTTAAGTTAGCCTGTTTGTATTCTGTTTACTGGAGTATCAATTCAAATCCTAGTAACAATAGAAACCAACAGCCCCATTGAAGTGCCCGACTCAGTCAGAGGGAAACTAGCCACTAAAAGCCCAGATGGATACACCACTAAGCCATCCTGTATTTCATCGCTATACTACCATAGAAAAATATACTACTAAAGCCATTGACAAGATCTAGATTCTACACCAGCAATACCAGCAATACTCAGCAATACTCGGATCAGGATCCAGAACGGGGTCAATACGGACCGCGGGTCGCGACCGCGGGTTGTATAAAAACAATAAATACATATATATATAATTTTTTTAGGAACTTTCTGCTGTAAAGAGTTAAGAGCCTGATAGTAGAACAAACAAGGTGCAATTTGATTGGCAGTTTTCCTCTTGTCATCACATTCAATGACCTTAGAAAACTATGTAGAACCTTTCACATGTCCAGTTGATCATAGCCCATGTTAGCTAGCTAGGCTAACCAGCTATTTAAATCTTGTAGTTATCATGGTCAGATTACGTGGCCAGGGACCTCGGCCCCCAGGGAGCCCCCATTGATTTTGTTGAATCACTCAGGTATCATATGAACACACATAAGACACGGCTAAATATTCTCTCTGTCCCATGGAAAAATGTGTAGAATTGCTACATTTTCTCTCCGCCAAATAACGAGTGTGAACAGCTTGGGGTCTTATGGGTCATTACTGCAATAAATGAAAATGTCAATCCGGAACATTGCCACCTTGGACATTTGTGTGACCGGAGCTTCTCAAGTGGTATTTGAGTTCCTCTGTTCTACACAGACAAGCCAAAACAACATATTGAGACTCTATTCAGGTGACTGACTACATGTAAGATTCTCTTCCAGCTAGCCCATACCATCACCGTGGACGAAGGCCAGCAGTGTCATATTCATTAGGGCCCAGTGTAGCAAATCGTTTTGCAACGGGAAAACAAGTGTTTTTTATTGGACAGGTTGGACAAGTCCTGTCTGAGTCCGTTTTTTTAGTTTCTAGCCTAATGATGCATTAAGTGTGGATTCCAAACCTTATCACGGGATGTTGTTCACCTAGCTAGCTCCTATGGAGTGTTTGTGTCTTTAGCTGTTTCCTCTGTAGACTTGTGAAAGTGATTTAGGTGATTTATAGACTTCCATTCATCTCTGTCCCTGTATTCCTTCTCCCACCTGAGGATTGGGGCCCTTGTCTCCTAGCTGGGGAGATATCAGTGTCCTAAACTGTTAGTCCATTTGCCTTCTTAAGTGGAGCACTTTTTTTATTTTACCTTTATTTAACTAGGCAAGTGAGTTAAGAACAAATTATTATTCACAATGACGGCCCAGGAACAGTGGGTTAACTGCCTTGTTCAGAGGAACAGTGGGTTAACTGCCTTGTTCAGGGGAACAGTGGGTTAACTGCCTTGTTCAGGGGAACAGTGGGTTAACGGCCTTGTTCAGGGGAACAGTGGGTTAACGGCCTTGTTCAGAGGAACAGTGGGTTAACTGCCTTGTTCAGAGGAACAGTGGGTTAACTGCCTTGTTCAGAGGAACAGTGGGTTAACTGCCTTGTTCAGAGGAACAGTGGGTTAACTGCCTTGTTCAGAGGAACAGTGGGTTAACTGCCTTGTTCAGAGGAACAGTGGGTTAACGGCCTTGTTCAGAGGAACAGTGGGTTAACTGCCTTGTTCAGGGGAACAGTGGGTTAACTGCCTTGTTCAGAGGAACAGTGGGTTAACTGCCTTGTTCAGAGGAACAGTGGGTTAACTGCCTTGTTCAGAGGAACAGTGGGTTAACTGCCTTGTTCAGAGGAACAGTGGGTTAACTGCCTTGTTCAGAGGAACAGTGGGTTAACTGCCTTGTTCAGGGGCAGAACGACAGATCTTTACCTTGTCAGCCTGATCTTGAAACCTTTCAGTTACAAGTCCAACGCTCTAACCACTAGGCTACCTGCCACCTCTTCAAAAATGGGGCCAAACCTAATCAGAGTGTACTTGCCTCCAGAAAAAAATAGCTTTAGACATTTCTAGGGCAATAAGAGTTGATTGTGTTAAAATGCAATTCCATCGCTTATTTTAGCAATATGCTAATTAAGTTAGAAAAGAAAAGTATGAATTAATTGATTGGTATCAAATGAATGCTTTTAATATTTTTAATTAACATTAACACTTTATTATTAACACTTTGTTCTAGCTAGCTATTTGTGTAGGTAGCTATCAAGTAAACACAATGAGTCATATGACGAGATTCAAATATTTTGCAACCAACTATCGACATTGAGTAAATTAGCATACCTAGATGTCCCTTTCAAAACAAAATGACTTCCAAAATAGGCTACAAAGTGTATTGTAATATTGTACCTTACCTTCATTGAGGTTTTCATTGAGGACCCTTTGACTTTTTCCACATTTTGTTACGTTACTGCCATATTAAAAATGTACTGAATTCACATTTTTCCTCATCATCTACACACAATACCCTATAATGACAAAACGACAACAGGATTTTTGAAATTGTTGTAAATCTATTAAAAACAGAAATACCTTATTTACATAAGTATTCCCATTTTTTGCTATGAGGCTTGAAATTGAGCTCAGGTGCATCCTGTTTCCATTGATCATCCTTGAGATGTTTCTACAACTTCATTGAGTCCACCTGTGGTAAATTCAATTGATTGGACATGATTTGGAAAGGCACACGCCTGCCACAGCAAAAACCAAGCCATGAGGTCAAAAGAATTGTCCGTAGAGCTCCGAGACAGGATTGTGTCGAGGCATAGATCTGGGGAAGGATACTAAAACATTTCTGTAGCATTGAAGGTCCCCAAGAACACAGTGGCCTCCGTTATTCTTAAATGGAAGAAGTTTGGAACCAAGACTCTTCCTAGAGCTGTCCGCCCTGAGCAATTGGGGGAGAAGGGCCTTGGTTAGGGAGGTGCCCAAGTACCCGATGGTCACTCTGACAGAGCTCTAGAGTTCCTCTGTGGAGATGGGAGAACTTTCCAGAAGGACAACCATCTCTGCAGCACCAATCAGGTCTTCATGGTAGAGTGGCCAGACGGAAGCCACTCCTCAACAAAAGGCACGTGACAGCCCACTTGGAGTTTGCCAAAAGGCACCTAAAGACACTCAGACCATGAGAAACAAGATGCTCTGGTCTGATGAAACCAAGATTGAACTCTTTGGCCTGAATGCAAAGCTTCACGTCTGGAGGAAACCTGGCACCATCCCTACGGTGAAGCACGGTGGTAGCTGCATCATGCTGTGGGGATGTTTTTCAACTGCAGGGACTGCAAGACTAGTCAGGATCTAAGCAAATATAAACGGAGCAAAGTAAAGAGAGATCCTTGATGAAAACCTGCTCCAGAGCGCTCAGGACCTCAGACCGAACGTACACCTTCCAACAGGACAACGATCCTAAACACACAGCCAAGACAGCGCAGGAGTGGCTTCGGGAGTCTCTGAATGTCCTTGAGTGGCCCAACCAGAGCACAGACTTGAACCTGATCGAACATCTCTGGAGAGACGTGAAAATAGATGTGCAGAGATGCTCCCTATCCAACCTGACTGAGCTTGAGAGGATCTGCAGAGAAGAATGGGAGAAACTCCCCAAATACAGGCGTGCCAAGCTTGTAGCGTCATACCCAAGTAGACTCGAGGCTGTAATCGCTGCCAAAAGTGCTTTAACAAAGTACTGCGTAAAGGGTCTGAATACTTATGTAAATGTGATATTTCTAGTTTTTTATATATATATATAAATTTTAAAACAATTCTGAAGACCTCTTTTTGCGTTGTCGTTATGGTGAGGGAAAAAAATTATTTAATCCATTTTAGAATAAGGCTGTCACGTAACAAAATGTGGAAAAAGTCAAGGGGTCTGAATAGTCTGAATACTTTACGAAGACACTGTATTATCAACTGAAAACTGAAGCTACAAGGAAAAACCTTTCAGATAATGAATCACTAGCTCATGAATGGCATATAAATTATGCCATTGGGGATTGCATAGCTTGCTTGATGTTCATCAACACGAGTCAGCTCACGTGTGCTGGTTTGTCATCTCAATTTAACCAGCTGAAAAGATTTCTGACTGATTGGAGCATTTTGATAATAATACAGGCCGAGCTACAGGTAACTTCCAACATAAAGGAAACACTTTAGTCAATGAGCGGTATAAAATATATTGAAAGCAGGTGCTTCCACACAGGTGTTGTTCCTGAGTTAATTAAGCAATTGAAACATCCCATAATGCTTAGGGTCATGTATAAAAATGCCCAGCTGTCCATTATTTTGACCACCATGGCTAGAAGAAGACTTTGACTTGGAGATGTTGGAACTGGACCGTGATAGGTTCCAAAAGAAAGAGCAATGGCAAATTCCATCACATTTCTGTAGAAGTGTGAGCATAATGTCTTTATCTTTTTCAGTGACTTTTTCAAACTAAAAATGCATGCCACATATAGGGAGTGCCAAACACTGGCCAAACATTCTGCAACTGATTGTCAATTCAAACTATTTAAAGCACACTTCTATGGATTATACAAATTGTTTCAGATTTTGTTCATCAATAGATGATTGCTTCTATCTCCTACCTTGGTATAGGCTCTGAATTGAAATGGGCTATGATGTCGTGTTCCTATCGCATAAAAATAATATAGTCTACGCATACCGTCAAATTTAAACAGGGTACTGGTCTATTTACTTCTGAGCATGTTTGGCTATTCAAATCAAATCAAATGGTATTGGTCACATACACATATTGAGCAGATGTTATTGCAGGTGTATCTAAATGCTTGTGTTCCTAGCTCCAACAGTGCAGTGGTATCTAACCATTCAATACACACAATCCAAAAGTAACAGAATGGAGTATAGAAATATAGAATATAGAATTGAGCGATGTATAAATGGAAGCCTAATATGTATTGTGTAGCAGGAATAAACCAGTTATGTCAGAAAAGGGCCATGTCATGTCCTGCGATATGGTTATGATGTAGGCCGAGGCTATATAATAAAAGTAACACATTTGGCTGCATGCTGCTGTGCGATCTCCTTACCAAAGGAAAATGCATCTGTTTTATCATTAAGTATACGTTTTTATGTTCTTATTAACTTACCATTATTATAATTCCTGTGCATCAAACGCCTCCATTTCACTCAACAACAACAAAAAATATGTTCCTGCAACAATATAGGGCTGGAAGCTGCCAGGGACATCCAGATACTTAGGATTCTCACCATTCTCATGATGATGTGATTCCATGTTTCAAACATATTGCTGCCGCATCGATACAAGAGAGTCATGGAAATAAAAGTGCTGAAGACAAATTGTCTCCCAATTTAAAAAGGAAAAAGACTGGCATTTTGGTGCAGGTAGCCTACAGCAAACTAGTGAGGTATTGAAAACTGGGATGTGGGTAACTTTGACCAACTACCTTTTTGAGGAAAATAAATATTACTTGAGCAAATGTATTCACTAATATAAAATAATGTAATTTCCCCATTTCTTTGGAGCATACGATATAGCTCATTATTTGAATGATGTATTTTACACAGACATTTTCGCTCATCTTTGTTAGGATCCCACTGTTTGTCAATATAACATATCATGCAATTTATCGGGAATTGATCGAGTAAAATAGTAACTTTACTGGGTCGTGTTATGTTTGTTGGGCTATATTTGTAACGTGGGCTAGCTAGCCAAACACTCGAGAGACAGGTAGACTAGCTAAGAAATTCGCCTTAATGGAATTCTAGCTAGATGTGGGTCAAATATATAGGCAATAATGTTGCATAAGGCTACTCACTCTGCTTTCCTGGCAAGTCCAACGGAGCGGCACAGAGTCGTAGGTGTTTGCGGGACCAGGGACTTGCAGCATGCCGGGCTTTTCTTGTCCTCTTCCGCTGAGTCGGGGCTGCTCTGGCCCGCTTTTGGAGACGGCGGGGAGGTGGGCACCAGCTGCAGTTGCTGCGGATGGTGAACTGGAGGCGTCGGAGGGGGAGGATGCTGCGGAGGCTGTGCCGTTAAAGAAGCGACCTGCTGCGGTTGCTGGCTAGGATGAACCCCGGCTTTGTTGCCCCCTGGATGCTGGTGCAGGTGGACGGGTGGCTGAGGGCTTGTACTGCGGGGAGACGGGTGGTGGTGGTGGTGATAGGACTGATGGGGGTCCCGCAGATGGCGGTTTTCCCCAATGAGGTCCTCCACCTTCCGCTCGAGCTCGTCGATACGCTGGCGCTGCGTCTGGATCAGGCTCTGCTGATTCTGCACGATGGTGGTGAGTTCCTTCAGATACAGCACGGCTTTCATTGGGTTATCTAGCAGGCTCTCCATACCTGGTTTAATATCTATCACGTTTGGATTTTCGTGATCAGCCTTTCCTGCTCAGATTCTCTCCTCGAGTGGTTTTGGCGAGGCGTTCGGTCGACCTACATGCAAAGCTTGGATGCTTTCTCTGCCGTCTGACGATTCTCTGTGTGGAATCTCCGTAATGGCTTCTCTTTCTCTCTCACGTCTCTCTCTCTCTCTCTCTGTCGCTCCCTCTCTCCCACTCTCCCTGCGTAGTGCCTACGCCGTGAGGATGCGAGAAATGATGCTGATGCAACGATCAACATCCTCCGATGAGCTCTCTGATTGGAGGAGGAGCTAGTGGGTGGATGATGTCAACACAGCAGCAACAACAGTGGAGTGTGTTTGCCTGAAAATGCCCTACAGTAATATTTATTCAAAGTATTTACACAGCACTCTATTTGAACCGAGAAACGTTTTAATTCTTCACACAAGGCTGACCTTCCTGTGGTGTGCATCACACCACAACTTCACTAATAGGCTATCATTTGAAAGAAGCAATAAATCAAATGAAATGTATAGGCCAATAAATGACATCAGCAAACCAGGCAGGCATAGACCCTAAGGACCAAGCAGAGGGTGACAGTGTAGGCGTGAACAACCCTTGAAAGGAACCAGACTAGAGTTGCTGTGCAGGAGTCCCTCCACCTGACCAGATACTATCAACAGTATGAACAATATAAAGGATCAATAATAAATCATTATTAAAATAAATAATAAATAAAACAGTATGAACATCCAGGACATTGATCCTTGAGGACTATTGAAACAGAAAAAGACTTCCCATCAGTAACTACGTTAAAGATGGATAAGTACCTGGTTTTAGACATGGTAGGTCCCTGTTGTGTTATATCCTCTCTAACTCTCCTTCCCTTTCTGTCAGCGGCTCCTGATATGCTGTTGGCTAAAGACTTCCATGAATGTGAATACAAAACCAGAGCATGCCAGACACCCAGAGCAAATAAGTGCATTTCAATTGGGACTAGTGAATTGCATGCACTTGAATATACCTGCACCTATTTAATGTAATGTGCAACAACCTTATGGAGAGTATGAAGATACTGTTTGTTTACATTTCCCGTACATTTTAGTCATTTAGCAGATGCTCTTATCCAGAGCAACTTACAGGAGCAATTAGGGTTAAGTACCTTGCTCAAGGACACATCAAACGTATTTAAATTGTCACAGACTTATTTTTGAGTTCATTTAAACATTGTAAAACACAGTAAGAGATGAGACATTAAAATAGGAAATGATGATAGCCATGTAACCAGCCATCTCCTGAATTATCAACCTTTTAACACATTTTAATGCTAACCAAATAGCAGTCACTAAGCCGTTCTGGGGAGCAGTCCTCCCTCTACCCACAGCCCTACCCGATGCACTATGCCAAGGCCTAGATCTGTGTCTCTGGCACAGTCAAGTGGTCTATGATTAAGGTCTGGAGAAGGCAATTTGAGCCATGGTTCGGTGTGAGAAATTCATTCTTTCAGGTTTAGGTTCCAACATTTGAAGTGACTCTTAACCCCATCAAAGGTAAAGTGTAGTGCCATTAGAACATATCAGAAACATGTAGAATCAGGTAACACTCCCTCTTGATGGGGTTTCCCAACACCCATACCAATCTACATTTTAAAGCTTTTTGGCTTCTAAAACTAAGCAGGGCTGGTACTGGTTGGTCCCTGGATGTGAGTCCATATGGGGTGGCAGGTAGCCTAGTTGTTAGCGTATTGGGCCAGTAACTGAAAGGTTGCTACATTGAATCCCCGAGCTGACAAGGTAAAAATCTGTCATTCTGCCCCTGAACAAGGCAGTTAACCCACTGTTCCTAGGCCGTCATAAATAAGAATGTGTTCTTAACTGACTTGCCTAGTTAAATAAAGGAAAAAATATATATACAGTATGCTGGAAGTGGCAGTAGGGGGCATTCTACCCAGTGATTTCAGGAGACTCCAATATCCCAGGGCAGTGATGAGTACATTACCTATCTTTTGAATGAGATATTAAGCAGATGGCTGCCGTGGCATCGGCCATCTAATTGGTGGTGGATGAGGTGAGTTTCCCCATTACGGTGTGTTTTGAGCACTGGGAACGTGCTATAGCCTATATATCTAGTCAATAAGACCTTATTTTAATGCAGATTTACGTTTATCGGGGTGAATAATGTCCTGGGGGCAGAGCTGAGCAGTTTCCGCTAGGTGGGCCAGTCCGAAAAAAATGATAGATTGTAAAAAATGTGTGAAAATAAAAATGAGCTTTTTGGTCTTAATTTAAGATTAGGGTTAGGTTAAGCATAAGGTTAGCAATGTGGTTAATGTTAGGGTTAAGGTTACGTTCAAAATCCGATTTTGTGACTTTGTTGCATGGTCTGCCATGTGACAGTGGGGCCCTTTCAAAGTACTCTAGATCTTTCCTGCATCAGATAAACAATGAGGTTATGCAACTATTGTTCTCTAGGGAGATTTGAAGTGTGATTAGTGTTGCATTGTTGTCAGTGTTATCACGCCACAGTGTTTGTGTTACTCTGATTAGTCATTTTGATGTTAGACTTGTAAAGCCTAAAGGGAGGTGGCTGGCAATGATGTAGGATCCAAATAGGATTGTATAAATCAGCTTCTCACTTAGGTTCCGCTCTCTTTAAACACGGCAGTTTGAAAATGACTGTGTTTACTATGCAGAGTCATTGGAATCGCCTCAAGCCAACGTTTTCAGCAGATGTGCAGAAGGTGCATCAAAACAAACAAGAAGTGCTGTACGCTCCATCCCTTTGGATGCAGCAATGTGGCATTTCACTAAATTGGATGAGGCACAAAGGAGCGTTTTGCACCCCAGTCTCTTCATAAGTCAACCAGATGGATAGGGTGTTCTACGATGCGGGGAGAGCAAATGGGCTTTGCAGTGGCTACATGATCCCCCCCATGACGTGAATCAATATCATTCATTTAAAAGCCCAAAAAGGGATGTGCCAATTGCAGAATTCCCTTTAAATCTAAATTTTTCCACTTTTATGTCTCCGTCTAAAATGCTGTTAGTTTGTGACATTCCAGGTGGGATGATGTTAGTTTGTAGATGCACAGTATATGAAGTGTATTACAGTGTTATGAAATGATGTCAACTTCCTGAGGACATCCTCCAACCTATCAGAGCTCTTATATCACACGTGCAGTGATGTCTGAGAGGGGAAAACACACTGTTTGTTGTTTGCAGTAACGTTTTTCATCACAAATGGACATGGCAGTTTCACCAATAATGATTCCAACTTCAACTAGGTATAACATTTGATAATATGCTGATGAAATTAAGCTAAAGATGTGGTAGGAGAATGGAATTCTTCTGGGGAAGAATTCCGTGAGTTTATTTAGCTCTTTAGAGAACCCACTAGGTTCAAAATATGTGTTTGTAAAGTTTCATAAAGCAACAAAGGGACGGGGAGAATTCATACATCTTGGCTGACCTTGAAACTCTGAGAGATGAGGCACACCATGGAGAGCCAACAAGACTGCAGCCAGGGCCCCGTTCCATACGGCCGCCACACCTGCCTCGCTAAGTGAAAAATGTCTCTTGTGCCCGACCAACGAAAGAGAAGCCAAAAACGGTTTTACGATGTGCTTGTGAAAATGGAAATGTGATCAGTGCAGTCTTCTTTTGGTGCTGGATGAGATATATTGCCGTGGTGACCTGAACTCCCTTATTACGTGCAGGCGGAGAGAGGTGAGGCCCAACGCTGACACCAATTACCTTCCTGAAGATTCAGGGAACTGCTATGGTCAGACAGTGTGGGATGGACAGAAGGATAGGGTAGACAGTGAGTTTCTTGAAGTTGAATTATTACGTTTTACCTCATAGATCAATTTTTATTTATTTCAGTGTGTCACAAACAATAGCTACCAGCTACTATCTACGCCATATACTGTATATCCTATGACCTTTAATGACCTTTGCGAGCAATCAGCATTAGATTTGAGTGTTTTTTCTTATCAGTTTAATGAAAATGCAATGAAACTGTTAGCCTGTTGAGCTACACTCTAGGAACTATCTCGGGGAGCCAATACAAGTTTCAAAGTTCATGTCAAAGGTGATTCAGTGATGAGTAATGTTACCTGAAGACTTGTGTTGGCTCCCCAAGCTAATCCAGTTTGTTTTGAAAGTAGTTGGATTTCATACTTGCAGCAGCAATTTTGATCAAAGGATTCGTTTTGCTTCAAGCACTTTAGTTGAAAAAGTGATATTGCCTTCTGTTCTCTTTTAAATAAACGAATGAAAACATTTTACAAATGCTGCTTTTTAGGCCACTGCATGAAAAATAGGATCAACATTGTATAGTCCTATTGGATATTATCTTTCTCCAGAAGCAAATGGAAATTGGATCTCATCTCACCAAATCGTTTCTGTCATACACAATGAAGATTCTACTGGCAGTTCCCAGGAGGACATCTGAGCTGTCATGGTTGTGTCTTTGGAGTTGTATTTCTCTGATCAATGTGAAGATGTCACTCCCAGTAGAGGATGTTATTGAGAAAACCCTTATGTGTTCTGGCACTTAGGACTTATTTATAGATTCTATATGAACTACATGCAACGTTCCTTTATACACATTAATACAGAATGGATATTATCAAGGACACAATGTTAAACTGTGTATTGGGCTCAAATTACAGTGTGAAACCAGTTTAAAATGTAACATTTGTAATTCAATTTCAGGAATTCTTCAAAATAATAAGTACCCAGCACATGCTTCATGTGATGCAAGCACTGAAGAGTTAGTTGAAAGGAGAGTTCACCATATCGAATACTTGGGTTCTTTGGGGAGTAAATGAACACTCCCAGTACTATTGACGTTTGCTTGACGTGGATACCATTAGAACCAACTAGTTTTACTAGAATTTAGACCTTTTTATTCAGTAAGATCCCAGGATGACTCACTGGTTTGGAACGTGGATTGCGTCACTATATTTCCTCAGGCAGGAATGAGGTCAGAGGGTCCTTATGAGGAGAGACAATCATGACTGTAGTGTTGTTTAGTGTGCATTTGCCCATTGCTCTGCAATGATGGTGTGCTTGACTCACTCAACGTTAACTCAACATAACCTTTGCCTGAGCAGAGGCTTCAAACATCGCAGCAAAATTATCAGTAGTTGAACAAATTATTTGCTTGTTCATCATCCTTCAACATTTTGAACAATGTCTAGCATATAGATGGCGCGGGAAAGGTGGGCTTTGGAAGAGATTTGAGACTTTATGCTAATACAGAGCAATAAAGATTGACTCCTACATAAAGCAATTTAAGACCGGTAAAGATTAATCACTCACAAAATGCTTCATTTAACAGCATAGTCAAGTGGTTCTACTCTAAATTGTCTAGGTGATTTATATCAAAGCATCAGGCAAAGACATTAGTCAATTGAAATGACCAGAGAGCGATCATGAAAAACATTTACAATGTGGACATGAAAGGGAGATCTGTTGTGAAACCCAACCCTGACACATGACTGTTGTCCCAATGTTCTAGTTGGGTTTTGTGGTGGTTCATTTCTTTACTATCAAATGAGGAGAGACAAACTTATCACACAAGTCATAGTTATACTTAAACTAAATCTTTAATCACTTATTAATAAGAGAGCAAGTCAATACAACGCACACATATAAAGTGAATCGATTGAGTGCTCTATGATAAGGAGAGGTGGTCAATGAATCTCAGATGATTTGTTGAGAACCCCTGTCACGCCCTGACCTCAGAGATCCTTTTTATGTCTCTATTTGGTTTGGTCAGGGTGTGATTTAGGGTGGGTATTCTATGTTCTATTATTTGTATTTCTATGTTTGGCCGGGTAGGGTTCTCAATCAGGGACAGCTGTCTATCGTTGTCTCTGATTGAGAACCATACTTAGGTAGCCCTTTTTCCCACCTGTGTTTGTGGGAAGTTGACTTTGTTTAAGGCACAAAGCCTTTATCTTCACAGTTTGTTTTGTAGTGTTTATTGTTTTGTTCGGCGTCTTTTCTAATAAAAATAATATGTACGCTCACAACGCTGCACCTTGGTCCTCTTCATTCAATGGCCGTGACAGCCCCGAGACAAAAGTACAAAGGTATTTTATAGCCAAGGTACAACCTACATGACGAACAACAGATGTATAGAATGTGTCACAAGGTTAAGATTTGTATGAAAGATACCTATAATTCACAGCAGACAGTATCTGCTGTGTCAACAGTTTTCATTGTGTTGGCTCCCCAACTCCATACTGGAGCCATGTCTCCCTGGTACCATATAGAACAGAAACATTAACTCATGCTCTGGAATGCCGTCTCTTTAGGTTTCATCACTCAAAAGACATCGTAAATCTCCTGTCAGTGTTAACTCCCAGAAGTCCATCCTCAGTAGAACACACACACAATAGTTATAAGAATCCTCTATTCTGTTGCATAAAACAACCATTTGATGCAATAAAAGTATTATAACGTACTCTTGCAATTTTCCACCATCGTTTTCTGAGCATTGCCGGTCCCATGCAACATTTATCGATGTGTGGGGAGATTGTGAACGTCGGAGGTTGCTGTATTATTCTATGGCTTAAAATCCAACTAGCTCATTGACAAAAACATGCAGACAGGTTGTTCATGCAATGGTCACGGGGAGACCCGGGCAGAGTTTGCTCTGTAGAGCAAGCGTCTCCACAATAGCATAGCTTAGGTCTGATTCACAGCAAGCACCTTTAGAACTACAAGGCACAACGTTTCACAAATAAAACCAACAGAATCAACTCCAAATAGTCCAATAAAACCAATAGAATCAACTCCAATAAAACCAACAGAATCAACTCAAAATAGTCCTATAGAACCAATAGAATCAACTCCAAATAGTCCAATAAAACCAATAGAATCAACTCCAAATAGTCCAATAAAACCAATAGAATCAACTCCAAATAGTCCAATAAAACCAATAGAATCAACTCCAAATAGTCCAATAAAACCAATAGAATCAACTCCAAATACCCCAATAAAACCAATAGAATCAACTCCAAATAGTCCAATAAAACCAATAGAATCAACTCCAAATAGTCCAATAAAACCAATAGAATCAACTCCAAATAGTCCAATAAAACCAATAGAATCAACTCCAAATACCCCAATAAAACCAATAGAATCAACTCCAAATACTCCAATAAAACCAATAGAATCAACTCCAAATACTCCAATAAAACCAATAGAATCAACTCCAAATACTCCAATAAAACCAATAGAATCCACTCCAAATACTCCAATAAAACCAATAGAATCAACTCCAAATACTCCAATAAAACCAATAGAATCAACTCCAAATACTCCAAACTATACCTTTGCCACCTCCAGAGATGACTGCTGTTTACTGGTTTCCTTCAATTGTTAATGTTACTACATTACTGTTTTATTCATAGAAAATAGAGTGGATGGATACAGAGGACCATGTGCATCAACCTTCCATTGAGAGGCCATTATTCTAATGTCGTGCTCAAGGAGGAGTTGTATGGGAGGGTGCGACCGTATTAATGCCATGTGAAATCTTTATTGGGTGCATCTCATTGACCCCGGTGGCTCTCACGTCCAGCTCGATACCAATCACCTCTCCTCACCCCACCCTGTTCGCTCCTGTCCGATCGATAAGGAGGAGGGCCGGGGGCACTGCCAAGAGTGACACGGCCGAGATTAAATCTAGCTATCAGGAGAGCTGGGGGAGAAAAGTGTGGATTGTGCATTTCTTGGATGAAGACACAAATTGGACATCAAGTATTGGGTCTGTGGTTAGGGGTTAGGGATAAATTCCAGTAATTGATTGATTGATCCCCCCCCCCCAACAACTCCAGGTAGCCTCTGCCTGTTTCAAACCGCTTGGTGCCGAATAAACGTTCCGCTTGTCTCCATCCAGACTGAGAATTAGGGATCCTTTGTGTCAAAACTTGTTTTTGCAAGTACGATTTTCTTTCTTGTTCCAAGAAATGTATTGAGAGAGAATTTGCATGGCTAAGATATTCTGACTCATTTCAGTCAATACATTTAAACACACGAAATAGAAATACTTACTCAGCTAGTAAATGTAAAATATTTGCTATTTTTATAGCCCTTGCTTGACAATGGGTCTAGTGATCAGCTTTGATCCAAGTTAGCAGAATAAACTGATAAATACTGAACAGAGGGCTTTTGTACTTCCCCTATACTCATTATACAGGATCAGTCATTAATAAAAGAAGGTCAACACCAAATCATTAGACCCACTATCTAGTGTTTACCATCGTTAATAATGAATGCTCTCTCTTGCTTGCGTACTCAAATAGTACACACACACACACACACACACACACACACACACACACACACACACACACACACACACACACACACACACACACACACACACACACAAATGGTCTTCACACACACATAGTCTATACATACACACATAGTCTACACACACAGTCTTGACACACGCAAATAGTCTACAAACACAAATGTGCGTGTGCACACACAAAGATACACACAGAGCATTGATTCATATTGTTCGTTGTAAGCCCAGATTGGTCCCTCCTTCTTGCACCCTGCTCCCATCATGCTCTGAAATCACCACTGGTGTCCCTAAGGCTTCTTCTTCAGCATGGCTCCTTGCTCTGCTCTTTGAGAATAGTGGGGGGACCAGGATAGACCAAAGTGGACTGGTGGTCCTCTGGGGCCTGGCCCCGTATTATCCTGCCAGAGCAGTGGCTGATGAAACACCCCAGAAACAACCGCTTACTGAAAAGCCTTGTTATGTCAGTGTCATCTTCTCCCTCACGGATGAAGACTCCAAACAGAAAGCTGTGATCCCCCTCTTGTCCACCCCTGATTTCTCCGAATAGGGCCCGTTGCCCTTGCCTCTTCCCCTGTCGCTACGATTAATTTTACATCAAAGGAAAGCTAGCTGAGACACCGACCGGAGCCCCTAACAACCTCCAAGGAAGGCTCCAGACTATAGGCTGACACAGAAAATCTCTAGTCCCCTCTACAGTCTTCCCACAGAAAATGAAATGACAAATTATTCACTTTGTTTGGCAACACAAGACGGTAAATTACACTGTTTATGCACCTTTCTATTTTGCGAATACCATTTAAACCATATTGTGTAACATTTCTGTTTGTGTCAAATTAGCATTTGTAGCATTAGCACTCACCTTACACTACAGTTCAAAAGTTTGGGGTCACTTAGAAATGTCCTTGTTTTTGAAAGAATCATATTGATCAGAAATACAGTATAGACATTGTTAATGTTGTAAATTACTATTGTAGCTGGAAACAGCTTATTTGTAATGGAATATTTACATAGGCGTACAGAGGCCCATTATCAGCAACCATCACTCCTGTGTTCCAATGGCACGTTGTGTTAGCTAATCCAAGTTTATTAAGACTAATCGATCATTAGAAAACCCTTTTACAATTATCTTAGCACAGCTGAAATCTGTTGTCTGATTAAAGAAGCAATAAAACTGGCCTTCTTTAGATTCGTGGAGTATCTGGAGCATCAGCATTTGTGGGTTCGATTACAGGCTCAAAATGGACTGAAAGAAAGTACATTCTTCTGAAGCTCGTCAGTTGATTGTTGTTCTGAGAAATGAAGGCTATTCCATGCAAGAAATTGCTAAGAAACTGAAGATCTCGTACAACGCTGTGTACTACTCCCTTCACAGAACAGCGCAACCTATCTCTAACCAGAATAGAAAGAGGAGTGGGAGGCCCCGGTGCACAATTGAGTAAGAGGACAAGTAAATTAGTGTCTGGTTTGAGAAACAGACGCCTCACAAGTCCTCAACTGGCAGCTTCATTAAATAGTACCCGCAAAACACCAGTCTCAACGTCAACAGTGAAGAGGTGACTCTGGGATGCTGGCCTTCTAGGCAGAGTTGCAAAGAAAAATCCGTATCTCAGACTGGCCAATAAAATGAAAAGATTAAGATGGGCAAAAGAACACAGACACTGGACAGAGGAACTCTGCCTAGAAGGCCAGCATCCCGGAGTCGCCTCTTCACTGCTGATGTTGAGACTTGGCCAAACTCTCCGTCAACGCCCAGAGGCCAGTGAGAAGTGAGTGTGTGTGTGTGTGTGTGTGTGTGTGTGAATAACTAGTTTACTAAAATGTACAAATGGAGTAATGATTATAAATGGTGAGCAAACTGCATTATAAATGGTTTATTACAGACACTTAAAATAAAGTGTTGCCCCATCATTACTTGCGTCATTTAATATCCCCACCTTTTTGTGTCTTTTTTGTTGTTGCCCATTCCACCCCCTCCTCTGGTTGGAGGACCTGGTGGAAAACATTACAATCCAATATACAGTACCAGTCAAAAGTTTAGACACATCTACTAATTTCAGTGTTTTCTTTATTTTGACTATTTTCTACATTGTAGAATAATAGTGAACACATCAACACTATGAAAAACACATATGGAATCATGTAGTAACCAAAATATATTTTAGATTTCAGATTCTTCAAAGTAGCCGCCCTTTGCCTTGATGACAGCTTTGCACAATTTTGGCATTCTCTCAACTAGCTTCATGAGGCAGTCACTCGGAATGCATTTCAATGAACAGGTGTTGATTTGTGGAATTTCTTTCCTTCTTAATACATTTGAGCCAATCAGTTGTGTTGTGACAAGGTAGGGGTGGTATACATAAGATAGCTCTATTTGGTAAAAGAACAAGTTCATATTATGGCAAGAACAGCTCAAATAAGACATGAAGTTCAATCAATTCAGAATATTTTTTTGTTCAAGTGGAGTCGCAAAAACCATCAAGCGCTATGATGAAACTGGCTGTCATGAGGACTGCCACAGGAAAGGAAGACCCAGAATTATCTCTGCTGCCGAGGATAAGTTCATTAGAGTTACAGGCCTCAGAAATTGCAGTCCAAATAAATCCTTCACAGATTTCAAGTAACAGACACATCTCAATATTAATTGTTCAGAGGAGACTGTGTGAATCAGGCCTTCATGGTTTAATTGCTGCAAAGAAATCCCTACTAAAGGAAACCAATAAGAAGAAGAGACTTGCTTGGGCCAAGAAACACGATCAATGGACATTAGACCGGAGGAAATCTGTCCTTTCGTCTGATGAGTCCAAATTTGAGATTTTTGGTTCGAACCGACGTGTCTTTGTGAGATACAGAGTAGGTGAACGGATGATCTCCTCATGTGTGGCTCCCACCGTGAAGCATGGAGGAGGAGGTGTGATGGTGTGGGGGTGCTTTGCTGGTGACACTGTCTGTGATTTATTCAGAATTCAAGGCACACTTTACCAGCATGGCTACCACATCATTCTTCAGCGATAGACGATTTGTGCACTTAGTGGGACTATCATTGGTTTTTCAACAGGACAATGACCCAACACATCTCCAGGCTGTGTAAGGGCTATTTGAACAAGAAGGGGAGTGATGGAGTGCTGCATCAGATGACCTGGCCCCTACAATCACCCACCCTCAACCCAATTAAGATTGTTTGGGATGAATTGGACTGCAGAGTGAATGAAAAGCAGCCAACAATTGTTCCGCATATGTGGGAACTCCTTCAGGACTGTTGGAAAGTAATTCCAGGTAAAGCTGGTTGAGAGAATACCAAGAGTGTGCAAAGCTGTCATCAAGGCAAAGGGAACCTTGAAGAATCTAAAATATATTTTTATTTGTTTAACACTTTTTTGGTTACTACATGATTCCATATGTGTTATTATATTATATTATGTGTTATGATGTCTTCAATAGTATTCTACAATGTAGAAAATATATTTTTTTAAATTAAAAACCCTTGATTGAGTAGGTGTGTCCAAACTTTTGACTGGTACTGTATAGACATATACAGTATACATATACATATAAAGCCTCTTCAACAGAACATCTCTAGTGTCCTCCCTTGGAATAAAATGACGTTACAGTAGACAAGGGATGTAGGACAGTGGAGGGGAAATCATGCTGTTTACTCACCTTTCTGCTTTGTGAACACAGTTTACACCATATTGTGTCAAATTTGCGTTCGTGTCAAATTAGCATTTGCATCAAATTAGTGTTTTTGTCAAATGAATGCCAGGATAGTGGGTTCGTTTCCCAGGACCACGTGTAAGTAAAATGTATGCATGACTAAGTCTCATTAGATAAAAGCAGCTGCTTAATGACATACTGTATATTGTATTATAAACTAGCATTTGTAGCATTAGTGCATACCTTAGTTACCAAGCACTTGGCCAAACTCTCTATCAATTCCCAGGGGCCAGTGAAAAATACATTTTAACACCAGCACAGTGATTCAGCTTGAGTCAGAACAGGAAGCAGTTAACCCCTCGAGTGTTAGGTCAAAAGGATTAGCAGCGGTGAATTCCAAACTCATTTAGGGAAGTGAGCTAAAGGTCCATCTCTTCCCCAGGAGCATGTTTCCAGACATCTCGGCGGAAACTAGTCACTAGAGGTGAAAGAGATTCGCAACCTCGTTGGGAATCCAATTAACACTCCAACATGGCTGCCTAATCCCGGTCCGTGGAGGTGTCCTACATGCATTTTTAACCTCTACCCACGCAACACTTTTGGGGAGTTTTACTAAAGTTGGGCATTTCTGTGTATAATTCTTTAAAATAGTACAGATTTACAGGACCAGCACGTGGGTAAATAGGCCTAAAGGATGAGACAATAAGAAGACACAGTGGCAGAATAAGTTCAACCACACTTGTGTTTTATCCCAAAACCGGATAGCAACCTCTGTCCAGTGAAGTCCACAAAGCATATTGCATGTAGAGGTAACAGACAGTTACAAGATCTACAGCATAGTCAAGCAAGTTAATGTTCCCAACATTTTCGGACCACTAAACAACTACTGATTTAGAACCACAGGGAGTTACCGCAAGTCGCAATGAAAACAGAAGCTGCCTCCACTATTCCAGCACCATTTCAACATCATCAAATCACATCTGCTTAGTGTAATACAGTGACAACTAAAAGATACCAAAAACAAATTATTCCAATCAACGTAAGCTAAATATGGTTTGGCTGTCAATGGTTCTGATTTCTCTCTCTCTGTGTGTGTGTGTGTGTGTGTGTGTGTGTGTGTGTGAGAGAGAGAGAGAGAGAGAGAGAGAGAGAGACAGAGAGAGAGAGAGAGAGAGAGAGAGAGAGAGAGAGAGAGAGAGAGAGAGAGACAGAGAGAGAGAGAGAGAGAGAGAGATGATTGGCTGTTATTTGTTACTTTTTTATCAAGGGAGGCCAAATGCTCACTGGCTCCCCTTGCATTTAATGCTACAGGCGGGAACAATGTCATTCTCTTTTTGACCAGACAGCATCAGATAGATGGGCTACACATACAGAGACAGAGGGGCGCTGTTTCGCTCGCTTGGATGCTTTCTCCGGTGAGATACATTCAGCCTGTTGTGAATTGAAGGAAAATTATGAAACACAGATAGATGAAAGATTCATTATTATATATGTAGTTAGAGTATACTGTTAGATTTTTCTTTGATGCCCCTATTTTGACATTGAGCTTTTTAGATCTATGTTAAAAAAATATGATGCCATGTTAGTGTTTGAGACATGTACAGTAAAGAGAGGTGGAAAGGATTGGTCAATCTGTATAAATCTCATGACCATAAATGAGCCCGTCCTCCTATAGCTCCTCCCACTAGCCTCTACTGGTGTGCATAGTGTTACATAGTACTCCTCCCTCTCCCCTGCCCTCGGAACTGGAGAAGCAGAGAACACTCTAATAAGGAACCAAAGATTGATGACATCACATACATACATACACGAACACACACACACACACACACTCACACACACACACAAACACACACACACACACACACAAACACACACACACACACACACACACACACACACACACACACACACACACACACACACACACACACACACACACACACACACACACACACACACACACACACACACACACACACACACACAGGCACACAGGCAAACACACACACACACAAACACACACACACACAGACAGGCATAGACACACACAAACACTCCAGTCTGCCCCAGTGTGATCGTTCATGGCAGAGTAAATCACTCATTCTTCCCCTCTTGGGTAATTCCATGGGTGAAATGAACTGAGGGGCCTTGGGAGATCAGCAAGTCATTGTTTATTGTCAGGCTCCACTTCTTCCCCTCACACTTTGGTGGAAATCCGGTTTCTCTCTCCGCTCCTTGTAGAGCGCACAGACAGAAAGACAGACAGAGAGAGAGAGAGGGAGGGGGAGAGAGAGAGAGAGAGAGAGAGAGAGAGAGAGAGAGAGAGAGGAACAGTAGAAAGTCAGGCTGCTTGCTACAATATCTAGAGTGGATGCACACCTTAAGTAAGTCAATGATCTCATACTTGGCACAAGAAGGGTGAATAGATGGGATGTTCTGTGCTCTGCTCTCTCAAGTCTTCCTCAGAGTGACTAGGAGAACAAGTCCCTTGACCCTCATAGGAATCAATAGGAAGGAGGGCAGCTGGGAGCAGGAAGCATACGTCAAGTGTTTATGCATTGTCAGACAGCAGAACGTTTCCGGCTGCGCTGTGGGTTGAGGGACGAGCGTCGCGTAGGAGTGACGCCAAATTGACGTAAGACAGTGCTGTTTATCATGTTTCAAATGTTTCCATAGTGACTGACAGGAAGTGGTGTTTTTTGAGGGGTGTTGAATCGATCAGTCATTGTCCAAAGTGACACCTACGCCATTATATCATCAATGTCAGCGTGGAGCTTATCAATTCATCGCTGCTCTCGCTTTCAGCCCACACACACCACACACACACACACACACACACACACACACACACACACACACACACACACACACACACACACACACACACACACTTCTGTCTTTTGTTATGCCTTGTCTCGGCCAGACGTTGGCCTTGAGGCCTGTTTCACTGGCTTAATCTCCCACACAGACTAGCGGTGAGCATTCATCTGAGTGATCTCACATTGACTACTGCTCTCTCTTCTACCTGACTTGTGTGTGACAACATCAATGTATGACTATCACTGTGCAAGTAAATATCTGGCTAACTTGTCTGTTCTTTCTTCATTTGACAGAAGTCAGTTGTTTTTAGCTTGGAATCCGGCTTGAGTAAAAGCACATACTGAGAGTCTACCAGCCTAAATGAATACAGTTGTCCCAGTTACTACTGTTGACTTGCTGCCATCTAGTGGACCCAGCAATGGACTGCAGTTACTACTGTTGACTTGCTACCATCCAGTTGCCCAGGCAATGGACTGCAGTTACTACTGTTGACTTGCTACCATCCAGTTGCCCTGACAATGGACTGCAGTTACTACTGTTGACTTGCTACCATCCAGTTGCCCTGACAATGGATCGCAGTTACTACTGTTGACTTGCTATCATCCAGTTGCCCTGACAATGGACTGCAGTTACTACTGTTGACTTGCTACCATCCAGTTGCCCTGGCAATGGACTGCAGTTACTACTGTTGACTTGCTACCATCCAGTTGCCCTGACAATGGACTGCAGTTACTACTGTTGACTTGCTACCATGAAGTTGCCCTGACAATGGACTGCAGTTACTACTGTTGACTTGCTACCATCCAGTTGCCCTGACAATGGACTGCAGTTACTACTGTTGACTTGCTACCATCCAGTTGCCCTGACAATGGACTGCAGTTACTACTGTTGACTTGCTACCATCCAGTTGCCCTGACAATGGACTTCAGTTTCATGTGAATCTGTTACACCGTATGTAAGTGATTGGGACTTGTTTTTTTCCTTCGAATTTTGAATTTGATGTGGTGTGTATGTCTCTGGTTCCAAAACCTATGTTTGCGTCTTGTGCTTTTTACTACAAGCACGCTCGACTACTGTAATGCTCTCCTGTCTTCTCTACCCAAGAAAGCCATTGGTCAACTACAAAACATACAGAATGCTGCAGCACGGGTACTGACCAAGACCAGACGGAGAGCACACATGAGTATTACAATTCATTTGAAGATGATTCTATTGGTTTTTAAATCAATCCACGATTGTGCACCCAAGTACATGTCAGACATGCTTTTAAGTTATGTACCCAGTAGGTCCCTCAGGTCCTCTGGCACTGGCCTTTTAACTATCCCAAAGCCCAGGACCAAGAGGCATGGAGAGGCAGAAATGAGTTACTATGCCCCCAGCCTCTGGAATAGCCTGCCAGAGAACCTGAGGCGGGCCGAAACTGGACATATTTAAAAGAGGTCTTAAAAAACACCTTTTTAGCTTTTCCTTAGGGTGCTTTTTAGTTGTTCAGTTTTTATTGTTATTCCTTTGTTTTTGTCCTGTGAAGCACATTGCGTTGCAATCCATTTCTTTAAATGTGCTGTATAAATAAAGCTTGATTTGATTTGTGGGTATTGTTCATTTAGGGCTGTGTTGGAAACTACCACTGTATCTTCTTCCCAAAGGTTAGTGGAAGGACAGACAACTACTTTACTTAACAGCTTATCTACATGAACACCAACCACCACACACACACGCAGGCGGGCACCGGTAGGTCCCCTGGGTGGCACACACACTGGTGAACCTTCATAGAGGTCTGATGTGTGCCTTTCTGAATAGACACTGAACAGGGGGACAAACACTCACACACACCTGACACCACATTGACTGACATGAACCTGTCAACACTTCCCTCTCACCAGCGGGCCTCTGGCTATTATTGGCCTGGGTGTCTCTCATACTCGGCATGACTGTGTCTGGGTGACAACAGCCAGGCGACCCACGCAGGCCAATAAAGTGAATGATGTGCTCCAGCTCCAGTGTTTGTTTCCAAGGTTGGATTAGACTCAGAGAACAACAGAGCTAAAAATACAAGGTGACTGAGGATGCAGGGGGACAGGCTTTAAGATTCACCATCTGTTGACAACTGAACTCACAACACCCACAAATGGTTTCTGCTTCTTATTAGGCTGGTGTAGCTGTCTCGTGTGTCCAATAATCTACCAGAAGTTATGCTGTGGTTGTGAGTTGAGGGATAGAGTTTCTTGCATTTCATTCCTATTCCTTAGCTTTAGAAGATTAAAGCGGTCCAACAGTGGGTGTACGACAGTGCTGATGAAGCCTTTGGCCAGGTCATCCAGAAGATCACTACTTTATCATATGAATGTGTTTCCTGGGACATGAAACACTGTGCTGCTGGATCACAACCTTTTGACTGAAGGTCATTGTCAAAGTGTTTTTCCCTCGCCTGTAGGCAACTTCCATTTGAAGTTTACAAAGTAGCAGATGAATAACCCCTAGTATCGCCCAACCCCTTGTTTTTCAATGGCATTGTCAATCTATCGTTTACCAAATCCATCAACACTGTTAACCCAAATTACAAAAAATGACATATTGGTTTCCAAACCAATATGATTGCTGTCATACCCTGTCTATAGACTTCTTACAGGGTAAGGAACAACATGTAATTTTGTAATTTGGGTGAACTATCCCTTTAAGCTGCTACCCATGGCCATTCATGCCTCTATTAGATCACTGAGTACCAGACAATAGAAAATAGACACTGATGTGAGTTCGCATAACAAACCAAGGACATCCTTTGGTGATTCATGTTTTATAATGCCATAAATAAAAGACACATACATCTAATCTTCCATAATAAATAGCAATAGTGAGATATGCACCACACACAGCTATTCAAGAAGTGGTTAACTGTCCCAGCGTGATAGGCTAAGTCGTCAATGACAGGGTGGAGAGATCATGTGCGAGGATGTCAGCGAGGGGTTAAATCATGCGGTTTTACCATTGACATCAGCCCTGAGGGAGTCCGAGTCCGAGAGAGCAACATGTTGCTTAATTAGTTAGGAAATCATCATGATATTGACAACTGTAAACGTTCATCAGCCTCAAGCCTTTCCTATTTCTGTAAGACTATCAGCCTAAAGGTTTGACTCAGTGGAGGACTATGATGACTTCACTATTCTACATTACTCCAATCATTCACTTAACTTTTATGGAACTTCATCGTGTTTAGGTAGTTCACATCTTCATGTGCTTTATAAACGCAGCAATTCCTAATCTCTCGTGGACAGATTATGGAACATAAATGTTATCGTAACGTCTGTCAAAAGTTGGTGGGATGTGACGACTAACGAGGAGCAATAGTTCGGTGCTTTTCCGTCACTGGTTATTTGGACGTATCAGGATTGGGTGAAGATGGTGCTTTAGCTGAGAGTTTCCGTTTAAGGGGTGGAGACTTTGCTAGTCTTGTTAGTATCTTATCTCATACATCTCTCCCCATAACTTAATTGAGCGTTTGACGCAATTACGCAATTTTTTGGGTGGGGTTTCCAAGACTACCTCATAAAGTCTCATCTGAGGGCTTTGTGGTATACTGTTTATATTGGTTTGGGTTCCAAAACGAGTTTATACAGGGTGGTAAAATATTTGGTAAGTAGTACCTGAAAGAAATCGCAGGCTCTGTAAAACTCTTATAGAAACCCTTCCACTCCAGCAGAGAACTACAACCTGTTTTACAAAACTACAAATCCATCTAATGGACTGCTCAGCACTGGACTCCTCACAATTTAACCCCATGCTGCCTTTGTACTGCGGTAGGGTGTGTGGCGGGGCACTTTCAGGGACTACACAGCTCCTCCTCCTCCTCTTCCTCCTCTCTGGACCATGTCCTGTGCGTCGTTCCCGTCCCAAGGCTGTAGCATGGCTTACTGGCCGCCAGATGCGTCAAACATCTTCTTGCGGCCCTCCATGCCAGACATGGCCTCCACATTCTTACGCCAGTCGGTCACCTCAGACGTGAGCACCTGAGAGGGAAAAGGAACAAATACTGTGCTGTCAGACATCAGCGTTTAACTAGCTTTAGCACCCAGGCTTCCTTGTGTTCGTGGAGACTTGTCTCAGGTGGCCACATTACAACCTATCCCCATACAATGTGTAGAGGGAAAACAAATAAAGAGTAGTGCTATGCTAACTCATGTTTGATTAGCTAGCTAGCTACTATAATAAGCTAACGTTATGGTCTCAGATACTCTCAGTTTAACCATTAGATGCAAATGCTTGGAGGTCCATAGTAGCATGGTTTCCAGTACCATGCCATCTCCACACAAGCCAGTGCTTACTAGTGCCAGAGAGGTTTCAAATTTCAAGGTGAGCTAACTTAAAGCTTCAGGAGAAAGGAATGATGCAATTGGTAAAGTATTTGTACATGGCCCAAGTCCCAGTTACCTTGTCTTTGTCCTTGTTGGTGTCTTCCTTCTTGACAGACTTGAGGTTGGACCTGAGGTCCATAGAGCCTTTGTGTTTGGTTCCCAGCAAAGCTCTCATCATCTCGTCTGCAGAGACGCGCACCTTCCTCAGGGCGGGCTTCTTAAACTTCCCTCCTAAGTCCTGCACCTTCAGCTTCAACTCATGGATCTGTAGATTTAATCGAAATCTACAATTAAATATTATGGCAACTTACGCCAACACCTAGCAACCTCTTCAAGAAGTGTTGGTTTGATACTTGCTGGACCTGTGTTCCAATCCTGGCCAGGGCCAACCCCAGGAACTGGCACAGACCATTGATTTGGCCCTGACCCAGCTGCAAAACTGAGACTAACACCCATTTGTTGCCTCCACAAGAGGCAGGACCTGAGGATAACATCTCACCCAAAGGGCCAAAGACTTACATCTTTGTTGTGCTTGGTCACTTTGGCCTCACAGTCGTATCTCTCCTCATCTACCACATCTATCTTTCCATGGAGCTGCTTGCATAGGTCCTGAAAAAAATAGATAAACATACTAAGATTAAATATACACAAAAAAGGTGATATCTAGAACCTAAAAGGGTTCTTCGGCTGTCCTCATAGGAGAGAATCCTTTGAAGAACCCTTTTTGGTTCCATGTAAAACCCTTTCCACAGAGGGCCCCAAAAAGGGTTCTACCTGGAAACCACAAAGGTTTCTTCTATGGGGACAGCCAAATAACTCCTTTGGAACCCTTTTGTCTAAGAGTGAAGAATCAAATCTCATTGAGATGCAGTACCAGTCAAAAGTTTGGACACACCTACTCATTCAAGGGTTTTCTTCATTTTTACTATTTTCTTCATTGTAGAAAAGTAGTGAAGACATCAAAACTATGAAATAACACATATGGAATCATGTAGTAACCAAAATAGTGTTAAAACAATCAAATTATATTTTATATTTGAGATTCTTTAGTATCAAATCAAATTTCAAATCAAATTTATTTATATAGCCCTTCTTACATCAGTAGCCACCCTTTGCCTTGATGACAGCTTTGCACACTCTTGCACACTCTTGGCATTCTCTCTCTTTCAATAAACAGGTGTGCCTTGTTTAAATTTAATTTGTGGAATATCTTACCTTCTTAATGCATTTCAGCCAATCAGTTGTGGTGTTGTGAAAAGGTAGGGGTGGTATACAGAAGATAGCCCTATTTGGTAAAAGACCAAGTCCATATTATGGTAAGAACAGCTCAAATAAGCAAAGAGAAATGACAGTCTATCACTACTTTAATTAAGTCAATTTCTTCAAATGCAGTAGCAAAAACCATCAAGCGCTATGATGAAACTGGCTCTCATGAGGACCGCCACAGGAAAGAAAGACCCAGAGTTACCTCTGCTGCAGAGGATAAGTTAAAGTTACCAGCCTCAGAAATTGCAGCCCAAATAAATGCTTCACAGAGTTCAAGTAACAGACACATCTCAACATCAACTGTTCAGAGGAGACTGCGTGAATCAGGCCTTCATGGTAGAAATGCTTCAAAGAAACCACTACTAAAGGACACCAATAATAAGAAGAGACTTGCTTGGCCCAAGAAACACAAGCAATGAACATTAGACCGGGTGAAATCTGTCCTTTGGTCTGATGAGTCCAAATTTTTGATTTTTGGTTCCAACAATGTCTTTGTGAGACGCAGAGTAGATGAACGGATGATCTCTGCATTTGTGGTTCCCACCGTAAAGCATGGGGGAGGAGGTGTGATGGTGCTTTGCTGGTGACACTGTCTGTGATTTATTTAAAATTCAAGGCACACTTATCCACACTTAACCCGCATGGCTACCTGGTTTTTCAACAGGACAATGACCCAAAACACCTCCAGGCTGTGTAAGGGCTATTTGACCAAGAAGGAGAGTGATGGAGTGCGGCATCAGATGACCTCAACCCAGTTGAGATGGTTTGGGTTGAGTTGCACCGCAGAGTGAAGGAAAAGCATACAACAAATGCTCAGCATATGTGGGAACTCCTTCAAGACTGTTGGAAAAGCATTCCAGATGAAGCTGGTTGAGAGAATGACAAGAGTGTGCAAAGCTGTCATCAATGCAAGGGGTGCTTACTTTGAAGAATCTAAAATCTAAATTATATTTTGATTTGTTTAACACTTTTTTGGTTGCTAAATGATTCCATGTGTGTTATTTCATAGTTTTGAGGTCTTCACTATTATTCTACAATGTAGAAATTAGTAAAAATAAATAAAAACCCTTGAATAAGTAGGTGTGTCCATACTTTTTACTGGTACTGTATATTGAACAGAATAACCATGCTGGAATATTTACTTGAGTGTTGTTCAGTTACAGTCTCATTGTTGAGCTCTGTGATTGGCCCACTAGTTTGGCCCAGTCGTATTGCTTGTCTCTCACCTGTAGCTCAGCCAATGACAGTCCAGAGAACTGCAAGGGGGGCAGTCGCTCTCCCAGGTAGCTCAGTTTCTCCTCATCCCTGTCCTGCGTCTCCTGTTCCAGCTGCTCCATCGCCCTGGTGAGCAGCATGATCTGATTGGACGAGAGAAAGATCCGTCATTCCAGGGGTGGGCCAGAGGCGGAGGACCCAGTCTAATACCACCATGCAGTAGTTAGTCGTCCTCCATGCTTCACGGTGTCACTACAGCTGTATCCGTAATAAAGAATGACTTAGTTATAATCAATGTTAATTTTTAACATAATGCATGGTAATTTACCTTCAGGGAGAGCTTACGCGAAGCCGTAATCTTCGACTTCGGCTGTTGGGAAAAGGACACAATGTTATTGCAAATGTGTGCCCAGTGCTGTATACTTAAAAGTGAAAATCGATTTTGTCAAGATCGGTGACCTATTCATTTATTGGGACATTTTTGTGTTGGCCCAAAAAGGTTTAGGTGGTCACACAACTGCCACTCACAACAAATCTACTATGGACCTAAAGCATTGGCCTACAAATGGGCCTGTTCCTGGACACAACTAGTCCCAAAATGAAAAACTCTTTCAATAGAGATTCTCCATTGAGTAAACTTTTTACTCTCTTTATAGCATAAGTTTATCCATACAGGGAGCCAGTTACAGTTTAGTCGGAATGTGGTCACTCAAAAAACATTTCCCTTGATTGCTGACAATAACCGATAAGACTGAAGTGGCAACCTTGGGACAACGTGTTCCCTCTCTATATAGGGATTAACACTGTTGAACCAGGACTGTCTCTAGTTCTGGCTCTAGTTCACCTTGTCAATTAACTTGGGATTCATTGGCCTGGGTTTGTCTTGCTCCTACAGGGACAGAGGGAACATGTCAGAACATTGTTCAAAATTATCGAAGTATACACACTTCTATGAGAGGTAGCCTGAAAAATGTGTCTCCTGATTGATTGGACTTTGTTCAACATTGCATGTAAGATTCAACTAGACGTGAATGAAATGCTTGGCATAACATACAAGTCAAAATAGAATGAAGAATTTTGGTGTCCTAAATCTAATATGATGATGATGACGATGGTCATGATGATGATGATGGTGATGACGGTGAATTTATAAACATTAAAAGACTTACCTCACTTAAATTTGACCAGGTTTATGGGCACAAAAAGACAAGGGAGACACATAAGTAAAACATAGCATTAGTGAAAAGAAAAACATAATTTGTAACCTGCTGGAGATACATTACATTGTAATAGGAGACAGACAGACAGACAGACAGACAGACAGACAGAGAGACAGACAGACAGACAGACAGACAGAGAGAGACAGACAGACAGACAGACAGACAGACAGACAGACAGACAGACAGACAGAGAGACAGACAGACAGACAGACAGACAGACAGACAGACAGACAGACAGACAGACAGACAGACAGACAGACAGACAGACAGACAGAGAGAGAGACAGACAG